>NW_006921992.1:2449918-2450602 GCF_000298275.1 Orycteropus afer afer | reverse complement strand
ATCTATAGAAGGAAATTTTCTTTGTTGGTTACCAGGGGTGGGAGGGGAGGGGAGGGAATGCTGTTAGATAGATAGAGATAAGTATGGATTTGGGTAAAGAGAAGGGCAATGTACCAATTGTGAGTGACCAATAGGCAGCATTGAGGATGAGAAAGACATAGAGAGGTACATGAGAGGTACAGACAACAAATACGAACCCTTTTGTACATACAGTACTGTGCTGTCAGTGAAGGCAAACATAAGTATATGGGTGGACAGGCTGAACGATTAGCTTTGTATATGAAATGGGCAGTGTATTCAAGAACATATATAGGGTTTGCAGACAGTAGTCCTATAAGTTTATGTGAATGATCAGAATTCCCAGGTGTATAGTAGAGCTGACAAGGGGCAAGTTTGTGGTCACGGCTTGGTAACAGTCAGCTACCCAGAGGGACCGAGTAGTTGAACCTGTGGGCTCGGGACCATAGTCGTAGGGCACATCAATCTCAATTGGCATAACATACTATACAAAACATTGTTCCTCCTCCTACTTTGGCGAGTAGCGACCGGGATCTTAAAAGCTAGCAAGCTGCCATCTAGACGCAACAATGGGTCTCTCTTCATCCAGAGCAAAGAAGAATGAAGAAAACCAAAATTCATGGAAACAGTTAATCCTAGCGACTGGTACGCCATCCAATCTGCAGC
>NW_006921992.1:2445615-2449818 GCF_000298275.1 Orycteropus afer afer | reverse complement strand
TCCAGAGCAAAGAAGAATGAAGAAAACCAAAATTCATGGAAACAGTTAATCCTAGTGACTGGTACGCCATCCAATCTGCAGCATATATGATGATGAGACCAGAAGAATTAGATGGTGCCCGGCTACCACTGTCATCCACTTGGAAGGGGATCTATGTAGGAGATCTTTGATAGAGAGGGAGAACAATGTGGAACATAACTCAAAATCATTTGGAAGGAAAAAAAGGGGGGGAGGGACCAGGTTTGCTGGTCTGATAGAGCCTGGTGGAAGCACTGAGACTATGGCCCCTCACTGCCCTTCAGGTCTGAAATGGAACCTACAAGCCACGAGGAGATCACTCAAGAGCAAAAGCTCAGAGGCAAGGACCTTCTTCTGGAGCCAACATGAAAAGAACACCTTCTCCTAGAACCATCAGCCTTAATTCAGACTTCTAGCCTTGTTAGCTGTGAGAATGAAATTTGTTTCTTAAAACCACCTGTTTGTGGTATTTCTTGTTATAGTAGTACTATATAATATAACCAAGACACCATCATACCACTATTGATTAGAGATGATG
The DNA here is from genome assembly GCF_000298275.1 of Orycteropus afer afer. NCBI lineage: Eukaryota > Metazoa > Chordata > Mammalia > Tubulidentata > Orycteropodidae > Orycteropus > Orycteropus afer. The sequence goes on along the minus strand of NW_006921992.1, from coordinate 2,449,262 downwards.
TAAACAAGGCATCCACCCCTTCCATGGCAGAGTAGAGTCGTCTTCTATAACTGTTTTGTTGTTCATACTAATTTTAGTATCCAAAGTAGATTTTATCAGGTTTTCTCTTCATTAAATGAGGAAGCCAATGGGTTGATGCTACTTCACAGAGGGCACTCCTACAGACCAGGAATAAAAAAAAAAGTGGTTGGATTCTCTTCATCATGGTTGTGTGCCTTCCAAAGGCTGCAAATAGAAAATTTTTGAGTGAAGCCTCTCAGTATCAGTTCTGTAAGTTTCTGGTTCCTAGGATTCATGAAGAATTCAACCGCTCAACCCTCTGCACTTCAGCTTACTTACAAAACTAATTCTTTGTGCTGTGTTGTGTATGTGTGTGTGTGTGTGTGTGCATGTATAAACCAAACCAAACTCACTGCCATCAAGTCAGATCTGACTCTCACATGCATATATAGATGGACACGTGTGTACAGATACATATATGTATACATAAATACACACATACATATAGAGAGAGACAAAACATTTGCCACTTCAGCAGTTGTTACCTGTATAATTGGATGACATTGATCACATTCATCATGTTATAGAGTCATTACAGGATGAGAATAACTGCCTCTTCTTGGTCAGTAAGCACAAGGGTAATTGTGATTTCTGTGGCAGTGAGGGTCTTTGTCATAATTATTTCAGTGTGTGGATTTGTAGAGAGGTGTGGTCACTAATAATACACATTTGCATCAGGTCTCAAGATTTAAGAATTGTGGGTAGATCTGTATTCTCATGTTTCCTGTCTTATACCTATGTAAGCTCTTTTTAACTTTTAAGTAGCTTTGCCTGTTTCTATGAAAGGGACAGATAGTGACAACACAACTGCTTAGTTTTGGAAAGTGAGTGGCTAATGTGTAAAACTTTGTAATTCTCAAAAGAATATTCTTTTTTTCAGCAAGTTGACTTTTCACCTTTTGATCTCTCCTAGAGGTCTTCAAGAAAAATAAGACCACTTCAGGGCTATGGGTTGCCAGTTTTTTGTGTTGGCCCCAAGTGTTCCCATGGTTATGATGGATACAGTATTTCCCTGTTAATAATATCTCATCCTGATTTCCATCTGTCCTTTCTGTTTTATTCAGTGTTCTGGGGAATCTTGTGAAGATGGTAAGAATTGCCTGTTCTCAAGAAAATGAAGTTCAGACCATAAAGAAAGGAAGAAGACTGAAATTGGTCACAAACTGGAGATACTGTTTCAGTGTGTTAGATGTCTATGAGATAAGATGTAATTAGTGATGAAATGAATGTAGAGTTAGTTAAGGGTAGAGGCTGTTGGCTATACCCTAGAGTAGACCTTGTTGAATGGAGAACCTTGTGTCATATCCCTGTGAATTCTCAGTTCTCTGGGTCTGTCAATCTCACCTTTCCTCTTGCATACATTGGAGTAACTTTGCTGATCTGGAATGTGTGGAATGTTTTAGGATTCAGTGACTGTTGAGGATGTGGCCGTGGTCTTTCCCCAGGAAGAGTGGGTATTGCTGGATCTTGCTCAGAGGAAACTTTACCGAGATGTGATGATGGAGACCTTGAGAAACTTGAACTCAGTAGGTAAGAGTGACATCATTTTCTTTATGTTTAATCATTTAGTGAAGAAAAATATTGTACTCATTTACTTTGCTCTAGTATTTGGGCTGAGGAATTAGAATACATAAAACAGACATTGTCCTTTGCTATGTGTAGCTTACATGTCTGCTTCCTCATTGTCTCACTTGTATAATTTTGCTATAACAGAAGTACAAGTGGGTGACTTTAACTAATTTATTTTCTCACACTTTGGGTGGCTAGAAGTCCAAATTTAGGATGTCGACTCTAAGGGAAGTCTTTGTTTTTCTGTGGGCTCTGGGGAAAGGTCCTTCATCTAATTCTTGGTTTTCTGGTGATCCTCATGTGGCATGGCATCTATCTTCCCCCATCTCTGCTTCTTGGTTGGTTGTTTAATTGTTTTTATATCTCAAAACATGCACTAAAAACAGACTCTATACTAATACTGTATTATTAATGCAACAACAACAGCCCCCCCCCCCCAAAAAAAAAGACCTTCCAGAATAACCACAGGTATTATAAGGATTCTGAATTTGTATTAGTCTGGAAGTTTCACTGACATCTGTCTCCCATGGGTGACCCTGCTGGTGGTTGAAATATTGGTGCAATTTCTTCCTCCATCACAACACAGAAGCCACCATTGACAACACATTAGCAAACTGCTAGTGGGAGACATACTAGAAATAAGGATGTGGCAATCTGCTTCTAAAAACATGGGCTAGTGAAAAGCTTATGAACGGTAGTTGAACATCGTCTGATACAGTGCCAGAAGGTGAGGCCTTCTGGTTGGAAGATACTTGGAATACAACTAGGGAAGTGCTGTCTACTCATTGTAGAGTCAACATTAATGACAGGAATGGAGTAAAGCTGTAGAGATCTTCATTTTCTGATGTGGGACAACACAAAATGAGAAGAAACACCTGCAGACATTCATTAGTAATCTGAATGTGGAATGTATGAAATAGGAATCTATGAAAATTGGAAGTCATGAAAAATGAAATGAAGTACATAAAAATCGATTATTCAGGCATTTTTGACCTGAAATAGACTGTTATTGGTTATTTTGAATTGGACAGTCATATGGTCTTCTATACTGAAAATGAAAATTGAAGGGGAACAGCATCACATTCATAGTCAAAAAGAACATTTCACAATCTATCCTGAAGTGCAGTGATGTGATAGGATAATATCCAAATGCCTACAAGGAAGATCAGTTAATATTCAAAATACACATGAACCGCACTAATGCCAAAGATGAAATTGAAAATTTTTAGTAACTGCTGTACTCTGAAATTGATCAGACATGCAGTCAAGATGCATTGATAATTACACTGGTGATTAGAATTCAGAAGTTGGAAACAAAGAAGCAGCATCAGTAGTTGGAAAATATGTCCTTGGTGTTAGAAATAAGGTCACAGGTCACGTGATAGAGTTTTGTAAGACCAATGGTCTGTTGTTGCATGCCATTGAGTTGGTCCCGATTCATAGCAACCCCTTCTTGGGTTTCCCAGGAGGTATCACTACAGAAGTAGATTGCCCAACCCTCCTTCCAAGGAGTGGCTGATGGGTTTGAACCACCAGGCTTCTGGTTAGCAGTCAAGTGCCTTAGGCACTACACCACCAGAGCTCCTAGACCAGTGATCTAGTCATTGTAAATACCTTTTCACCAGCATAAACAGCGACTGTATGTGGACCTTGCAGCTATCATATTTTCTGCATTTGTGGAAAGAGGCAGTGGAGAAGCTTGGTATCATCAGTCATAACAAATTAGGGGCTGCCTACAGAGCAGACCATCAGTTACTCATAGGAAATTTCAAGTTGAAGCTGAAGAAATTAAAACAAGCCTATGAGAGCCACCATACAATCTTGAGCATATCCCACCTGAATTTAGAGACCATCACAAGAATAGATTTGACACATTGACCACTAATGACCAAAGACCAGACCAGTTTTAGGAAAACAACAAGGACATACTGAAGTAAGCAAAATGTCATTAAAAAGAAAGGAAGGAAAGACCAAAATGGATGTCATAAGAGACTCCAAAACTTGCTCTTGAATGTAGA
>NW_006921992.1:2443531-2445105 GCF_000298275.1 Orycteropus afer afer | reverse complement strand
AAAAAAAAATAAGACTCCAGGAAATTACAGAATAGCACTGAGATGTTTCAACAAATGGATGCAACTGGAAGAGATCCATATTTGTGGTCATTCCAAGAAAGGTGATCCAACAGAATACAGAAATTGCTGAATAGTATCACTAATGTGACACACTAGTAAAATTGTGCTTGAAGTAATTAAAAAATGGTTGCAGTAGTACATCAACAGGGAACTGCCAGGATTTCAAGCCAGATTTAGAAGAGTATGTGGAACAAATGTATGATGGATCTTGGCTGAAAGCAGAGAATACCAGAAAGATGTTTCTGTGTTTTACTGACTTTGCAAAGAATCAACTGTGTAACTCATAAGAAATTATGGATAACATTGTGAATAATGGGAATTTGAGAATATTTAATTGTGCTCATGCAGAATCTGTACATAAATGAAGAGGGAGTTTGGGGAAAAAAAGGGGGATACTGTGTGGTTTAAAGTCAGGAAATTTGTGTGTCAGGGTTGTATCCTGTCTTAGTTATTTAGTGTTGCTGTAACCGAAATACCGCAAGTGGTTGGCTTTAACAAACAGGAATTTATTTGTTTACAATTAGGAGGCTAGACGTCTGAATTCAGAGTGCTGGCTCTAGAGAAAGGATCTCTTGGTCCTAGGAGATCCCAATGCAGGGACCCTGGGTCCAAAGGGTGTTCTCCATTCCTGGCTTCTCTTTTGGTGGTAGTCGGTCCCCTTCTCTGATCCTTTCTCTCTCCTTTTGTCTCGTGTAAGATAAAAAGTATTGTGAGTCACACCCTAGGGCCCTTACATTGGATTAGAGCTGTGATGGAACTAAGGGTGATGCAACCCACCCTTAATCTTAATCCTTTTACACCTGATTGGCTAATCGCATCATTGGATATCATTACTTACCTGCCACATTCCAACATTACATAACTTTTAAACTACTGAGAATCATGGCCTAGTCCAATTTGAGAGGGACATAATTCAATCCATGACATATCCTATCACCATACTTACTCACTTCACAAACTGAGCGAATAATCCAAGGACCTCAACTTTCCCAAGAATGCATTATCAAGATTGAAAGAAAGAAGACTCATTAACAACCTGTGATATGTAGATGACACAGCCTTGCTTGCTGAATGAAAGCAAAGATTATTAGAAGCACTCACTAATGGAGATCAGAGACTTACTGGTTTTTTTTTTATGGATTATACTTCAATACAGATTGATTTGTAATTTTGAATCATGTGTGGAGTTTTACTGTGTGCATAACAAGTTTGACGTGATCATTTTGCTGCACATATACTCCCACCTGTTTGTCTTCAGAAATCCTGAAGACCAGTGTTATTAGCATGGTGTCAAGGAAGAGTTCATTGCTTTTCACTGTGTTCACTCAAGATCTACATTTCTCCATGAACACCTCAGTTACACATTTCTGCGTGAACACAGTTTCTTCTCCCAGAGAAACAAGAGAAGGATCTGGGACTCATCTAGAAACACTGTTTTGGTGAAGCACTAGGAAAGCAGTAATTTTTTGAAGAACTAATCCTGTGCAGTGAGTGTTATGTTTGAATCAAACTCT
>NW_006921992.1:2437118-2443176 GCF_000298275.1 Orycteropus afer afer | reverse complement strand
TTTTTGTTTTTGTTTTTAATGTCAAAGTCACTTTCACTTTTCATGGAAATATTTGCTACTAAATGACTTTTAATTGTTGTCAGTGTTCTGATACAGTGAAATGTATTTCCATTTGTAATTCCTTTTCTTTTTGTTTTATATTGTGAACCTTACCTTGAATTATTGGATCAGTATCTCAAAACATTAATAATGGTGAAAAGTTATCCAGTGAACATATAATAGTGCAGCTTATGAAGAATAACAGCTGGTCCTCCATGTTAGGAGAAGTCTTCAAATTGCCCAGCAGTGAAGATTGGTCTACAAACCAGGGGATTCATTTGAGGTGAGTGTTATTCAAACAAGACAGTGATTCTGGAGAAGTCCTAAGGTGCATGGTGCAAGTCATCAGTATGTGTGTGTGTGAGTGGTCAGAAACTTTTCACAATACAGGTATGCATCACTTTATGCCCATGATACCTTCTGTGAAAGAGAGCATTACGTGTTTTGGATGCTGAATGAATAGTATATTAAAACCCAGTGGGACCTGTTTTCAAATTCTTGTAACTGTTGCCATTGCTGCTGCTGAAGCTGGTCGCAGAGGTAGAGGAGTGGGGAATAGGAGCCCCAGTACCTGAGAGGGTTGAGGTAAGGAGCAGAGCAGGAGGAAGCAAGCAGGTTGGGAGGTAATGTCCACCTAGCACTGCTCACTGTTCTGGTTGCCTAAAGAGAAAGAGCAGCTGCTGCCACTACTTGCCTGTTGGACAAATCCCAAGAGCCCATACCCAGACCCATGTCCTCTGCCTTACCTGCCTGTACCTGCTGTGGTCCAGTTCTGCAAGAGTCTGGTTTTGGGTTCTTTAAAACCATTAGGGTAATAGAGTAAACAAATGGAGAGCTGATTTCCCTTAAAAAAAAAAAATGGGACTGTGTACATATAAGCAGTTGGATGTTCTCCAGATAGATGTTATGTGACATATACATGTACAACATTTTCATAAATCTGAATCAGATATTATTTCAAACATTTTATATATACCTAATTAGCAGAAAGCTGTTTATTTTAGAAAAGTATCAATAGTAAGGGTAGTATTTCTGCTAGATGTTTTAACATGAAACATGAGACAATGTAACACAAAAATCATGAATGTTTACAATGTTTGGTAATAGTGAAATGAGAACACATTTATTCCTAACAGTATATTGCCTGTTTTTAAAAGAAAGCACCCAGTGGAGAACCTCCATGAAAGTAATGAAGGCTATCAGTGTGGAAAAACTATCAATTGGATTTCAGATTTTCCTGTGCTAAGAAGGACTCCTCCAGAAGTAAATCCCTTTGAATACTTTGAGTGTGGAACAGCCTTCATGGAGCATTCATCATATGAGCATCATACCAGATTTTATACTGGATGGAATACTTGTCAGTCTAAGGAATGTGGAGAAGCCTGCATTTGTCCCTCTTACCTAAGTACTCCTCTGAGAACTCTTACTGGAGAGAAACCATATAAATGTAAGGTATGTGGCAAAGACTTCATTTGTATCTCATCCCTTAAGAGTCCTGTGACAACAGTTACTGGAGAGAAGTACTATGAATGTGACAAATGCAAGAAAGATTTCTGTAGTTGCTCATCCTTTTGGACACATTTTCGAGATAATAAGCTTCAGTGTAAAGAATGTTGTAAAACCTGTAATTGTCCTTCATTTCTTATTTTACCTGAAAAGTTTCATAATGGATATAAGCCCTATGGATGTACAGAATGTGGGAATGCCTTTAGTTGTGTCTCATCACTTACTGCACATAAAAGAACTCACAGTGGAAAGAGGCCTTATGAATGTAAGGAATGTGGGAAAGCCTTCAGTCGTTCGTCATACCTCACCGAACACAAAAGAATTCATAGTGGAGAGAAGCCTTATGAATGTAAAGAGTGTGGGAAAGTCTTTAGGCATTCTTCAAACCTCACTACACATACAAGAACTCACAGTGGAGAGAGACCTTATGAATGTAAAGAATGTGGGAAAGCCTTTAGTCGTTCCTCAGCCCTCACTGAACACATAAGAATTCATAGTGGAGAGAAACCTTATGAATGTAAAAACTGTGGGAAAGTCTTTAGGCATTCCTCAAACCTTTCTACACATATAAGAACTCACAGTGGAGAGAGGCCTTATGAATGTAAGGAATGTGGGAAAATGTTTAATCAGTCTTCATCTCTCACAAAACATATAAGAAATCACAGTGGGGAGAGGCCTTATGAATGTAAAGAATGCGGAAAAGCCTTTAGTCGTTCCTCATACCTTACTGAACACATAAGAATTCACAACGGGGAGAGGCCTTATGAATGTCAGGAATGTGGGAAAACCTTTAGTCGTTCTTCATACCTCACTGAACATATAAGAATACATAGTGGTGAGAAGCCTTATCAATGTAAAGAATGTGGGAAAGTCTTTAGGCAATCTTCAAATCTGACTACACATAGAAGAATTCACAGTGGAGAGAGACCTTATGAATGTAAAGAATGTGGGAAAGCCTTTAGTCATTCCTCAGCCCTCACTAAACATGTAAGAATTCACAGTGGAGAGAAGCCTTATGAGTGTAAGGAATGTGGGAAAAACTTCAGTCGTTCCTCACATCTCACTTCACATACAAGAATTCACACAGAAGAGAAGGCTTATGAATGTAAAGAATGTGGGAAAGCCTTTAGTCATTCCTCAGCCCTCACTAAACATATAAAAATTCATAGTGGAGAGAGACCATATATATGTAAGGAATGTGGGAAGGCGTTTAGTCAAGCCTCAGCCCTAAGTAAACATACAAGAATTCATAGTGTAGGGAAGCCTTATGTATGTAAGGAATGTGGGAAAGTTTTTAAGCAGTCCTCATACCTCATTGAACACAGAAAAACTCACAGTGGCATGCGGCCTTATGAATGTAAGGAATGTGGGAAAGCTTTTAATCGTTCCTCGTATCTCATTGAACACAAAAGAACTCATAGTGGAGAAAAGCCTTTTGAATGTAAAGAATGTGGAAAAGCATTTAGTAAGGCCTCGTACCTCACTATACATGTAAGAACTCATAGTGGAGAGAGGCCTTATGAATGTAAGGAATGTGGGAAAGCCTTTAGCCAGATCTCTTCCCTCAGTCTACATAGAAGAACTCACAGTGGAGTCAGGCCTTATGAATGTAAGGAATGTGGGAAAGCCTTTAGTTGTTTGTCATTACTAACTAGTCATAAAAGAATCCATACTGGAGAGAGGCCTTATGAATGTAAAGAATGTGGGAAATTCTTTACGCAGTCCTCAAATCTCACTACACATAAAAGAACTCACAGTGGAGAGAGACCTTACGAATGTAAGGAGTGTGGAAAAGCCTTTAGTCAGTCCTCATCTCTCACAAAACATGTAAGAATTCACAGTGGAGAGAGGCCTAATGAATGTAAAAAATGTGGTAAAACCTTTAAGTTTTCTTCACACCTCACTTTACATATAAGAACTCACAGTGAAGAGTGGGTTTATTAATGTAATGAATGTAACAGCATTTAGACAGTTTTCAGTCCTTATTGAACATCAGTAACCAGTGGGGAGGGACCTTACAAATGTAACTAATGTGGGAAAGCTGTTCTTCATATGTCTTAACACAAAAGTTAGGTATAGTAGATAAAACACCTATGAATATAAAAAATGTGGTAGAGCCTTTAGTTTTTCTTTCTGACTTTGTAAACATGCTCACAGTGGACAGTGTTCTTACAAACGTAAGGAATGTAAGAAAGTCTTCAGATGTTTATTATATGGGACACATCTGGGTAGGTATAGGGTAGGTAAACAATGTATATCTAAGTATTGTTGGAAGATAACATTGATGCATTTTCTTTTTACAAACCTAAAAGAAAGTACATGGTCGACTAACCATGTATGTGTAAGGAATGTGAGAAAATTTTTGTGTTTCTCCAAAGTCTTTAAATTTGCAAATATGTAAAACCAATCCATCTGAACATATGAGAAGTCACAATGGAGAGACATCATGTAAATGCAGAATACCTGGGATCATATACACATCTTTTTCCAGTCTTAGACAACATGTGAGATAATACATTGTGGATTCATCCTGTGAATGTGAAAGACAATGGACACATCCAATGTCCACCTTCCCTTAGGACACCTATGAGACCTCACACACTGGAGAGAGCTTTTGACTGGAAGCATTGTGAGGAAAGCTTCACACATAATTTCTGTTTATACACAGAAATGCTTACTAAGGGAGAAAGCTTATCAAAGGTAAACATGGATTTTATTACTGCCTTAATCCATTGTGCATTAATACGCACTTTTTGTTTCCTCACTCTAAATACATTTTCAATCCTAGGATATGAATTTTGATTAATAGTATTTGTATTTTGGTTCATTTATATAGAAGTTATCTTCACTAAAAAAGCTTTAGCAACATGTGGGTGTTTTAAAAAATGTTTTCTTTTTTATCAATAACGTTAAATTGAAGTGTCTTTTCAGAGTATTAAAAAGGAGAAGCCCTGGTGGTACAGTCATTAAAGTGCTCTGCTGTTAATGAAAGGTAAATTGTTCAAACCCCCAAATCCCCCAGCACCTCAGTGGTTGAAAGGCATGGCAGTCTGCTTCCATAAAGATTTACAACCTTGGAAATCCTATGGGATAGTTATACTCTGTCCTATAGGATCTCTATGAGTAGGAATTGACTTGATGGCAGTGAATTTAGTTGGTTAGTGCAGGAAAAGGCTTGAAGCCTTTTTGGTGATTTAAAAACTACATGTGGAGCAAGTCAGGGTGATTGTGATGATGAATTTTTTGTGTTTTGGGGTTCGGTCATTTTAAAGTGAGAAAAGATTTACATAACATTGAGTGTGGGAAAGGCAAGTACAAATGATACCGAAGTTAAACACTATAAGTTCGAATTGACTCAACGAGTTCTTTCCTTCTCTTTCATTGGTTCAAAGTATAAAGCTACATATTCTCATTATAGGAAACTGTTTTTAACTGAAAAGTGTGCAGAAAAATAAAAGTCACTTTGAATCTGACCATGCTTGGCATGGTAGGTGTTTCCTTTCCATCCTTCCTTATGAAAACAGTGTTTTTAATAGACTCAAGATTTTACTGCATGTTTAGTTTTGTAGAAGACATGTTTTGCATTGCATCTCATTTCAACTACAGTCATCATCCATTATTTAGTAATGAAGAAACTGTACAGAAAGTTTTAACCCAAAGTCAACCTACAGAAATCCTCCTCTCTCAAATAACATTGTGATAGATAGTGTTTGCATTGGCAGTACAGTTCAATTTGGGTCCCAATGCCAATGCATTTGTGTGCAAACACCTTGCCCTAATCTCATCTAACTACATTGGAATTTCTGCCCCACACAGGCTTAATTCCTGTGCTTAGTTACAAAGGCCTAGCTTTGATAATTCTGGCATTCCCAGGGGATGCACCCTTTGCTGTCCCTGGTTTGAACACCACTACAGAGCCTTGACAAAACAGGACACAAGCTAGGGTTCCTGTATATTAGAGATAAGCAAAATGACTGTTGCGCTTAAAGGTTTATCCAGTACCATGTGAACCGGAAGCTACCTCACTGGCCTTTCATACAAGTGGACTTGAAATGGTGGCTTCAAATCAGACCTTCACTTGACTCAGCAATCCCCTTCATAATCCCTGGGCACTGTGATGATGACTGTTGCTAGGAACTGGAAATCATGAAAGTTATTGTCCACAAGGAAGGGAATTAGATAAATGCCCAGCAACACACCAGACTACTGATTGCCACTGAAAAAGTGATATTAATAATACTGTTTGATAATTTACGCATTCTTTTGGATCACCTTTCTTTGTAAAGGTACAGACGTGGATCTCTTCCAGTCAGTTGGACAGGTAGCTGTCTTCCAGATTACATGGTGTGAAAGAGTTCACATTTCTAGTATTGCATCTGTTTGTTGAAACATCTCAGTGGGTATTCTGCCCAATTCTGGAGCCTTGTTTTTTGCCATTTCCTTTAAGTGCAGCTTGCACTTCTTCAGCACCATCAGGTTTTGATTATATGTTGTTGTTAAGTGCCGTCGAGTC
>NW_006921992.1:2431616-2433528 GCF_000298275.1 Orycteropus afer afer | reverse complement strand
CAAAATAGGTGAGACAAAGTCTGGACATTGTCACTTCAGGGAACATTCCCGCTGCACTTCTTCCGGGACAGATTTCTTCATTCTTCTGGCAGTTCATGGTATTTTCAGTATTCTTCACCAACACTGTAATTCAAAGACATCAACTCTTCTTTGGTCTTCCTTGTTTACTGTGCAACTTTCACATGCATATGAGGCAGTTGAAAATATGGCATGAATTAGGTGGACCTTAGTCTTCAAAATGATATCTTTGCTGTTCAGCACTTTAGAGAGATCTTGCAACAGATTTGCCAAGTGCTATATGACATCTGCTTTCTTGACTGCTGCTTCCATGGGTGTTGATTGTGGATCCAAGTAAAATGAAATCTTTGACACTTCAGTCTTTTCTCCATTTATTGTGATGCAGGTGTGAAATTTTTGTTTTCTTTATTTTGAGGTGTAATCCATAGTGAAGACTGTAGTCTTTGATCAGTAAGTGCTTCAAGTCCTCTTTACTTTCAGCAACAAGGTTGTGTCATCTGTGTATCGCAGGTTGTTAATGAATCTTTCCCCAATCCTGATGCCACTTTCTTTTTCTTATAATCCAGCTTACTGGAGTATTTGCTAAGTAAACAGATTAAATAGTTATAGTGAAAGGATATAACACTGATGCATACTGTCTTAGTTCTTTAGTGCTGCCATAACAGAAATACAAAAGTAGATGGCTTTAACAAGCAGAAATACTGTGCTTTATAGTTCAGAAGTCTTGAGTTCATAGTGTTGGTTCTAGGGAAAGACTTTCTCTCTTTGTGTGTCTCTTGTTACTAGGAGCATCCCAGCACAGGAATTCTGGGTCAGAGGGTGTGTTCCACTCCTGGCTCCTCTTTTTTGGTGGTAATATGTCCCCCTTTGCTGATCCTTTATCTCTCCTTTTATCTCTTGTATCTCAGCTTGTTATTGAGGCTTCCTCCAATCCTGATGCTCATGTTGTTCTTCATGTTCTCCAGCTTCTTGGATTATTTTGCTCACCATACAAATTGAGTATATGTGGTGAAAGGATACAACCCTGATGCATACCCTTCCTCATTACAAACCATGTATCTCCTTGTTGTGTTCAAACGACAGCCTCTTGGTCTATGTACAGGCTCCTCATGAACATAATTGTTTTGGAATTCTCATTCTTCTCAATGTTATCCATAATTTTTTATGATCCACGTAGTCAAATGCCTTTGCACAGGTAATAAAACACAAGTAAACATCTCTTATTCTTTGCTTTCAGCCAAGATCCATTGCCTCTTTCCATAGATGTTGATCTGATTTCCTGTGTATTCTGTCTGGCAAGTTCCACATGTATGGCTGCCATGTATGTTTTTGAAAAAAAAGTGTTTCCAATGATGAATAAGTTTCTTGTCTTGCAAAATTCTGTTCTGGGATCTCTGACTTCATTTCTATCACCAAGGCCGTATTTTTCAACTGCCAGTGCTTCTTTATTTTCAGCTTTTGTGTTCCAATGACCAGTAATTATTAATACTTCTTGATTACATGTTCAGTCGACTTCACAGTGCAGAGATTAGTAAAAATATTCAATTTCTTCATCCTTGGCTTTAGTGGTTAGTGTGTAAATTTGCATAATAGCATTAATTGGTCTTTGTTGTAGGCATATGGATATTAATTATGCTATCACCAAAAGCATTGTACTTTAGGATAGTTCATGAAATAGTCTTTTGACAAGGAAAATTATGTCATTCCTCTTCAATTTGTCTTTCCTCACTCTGTAGGCAATATGATTGTCCAATTCAAGATGACCAATACCAGTCCATTTCAGTTCACTAATACCTAGGATATCAGTCTTTATGCATTCTATTTCATTTTTGACAACTTATTTTCCTGGATTCATACTTTATACATGCCATGTTCCAGTTATTAATGGATGTTT
>NW_006921992.1:2427476-2430761 GCF_000298275.1 Orycteropus afer afer | reverse complement strand
ATGATTGGCTGCTGGATCAAGAACGGAGTGTTACCTGATTGAGAACTGAATGCAACATCTAGAACAAGAGAGGGAACTTTATCAAATTGTGTGTGTGTGTGTGTGTGTGTGTGTGTGTGTAATGTAGACCATATCTCAAAGAAATGACCTTTTAACAAGGCATCCTGGCTGTGGCTTGAATAATGGTTATAAGAGTAGTGACTGGAATAAGAGTGATGACTTGAGTCTATTAAAGCCATGACTTAAGATATACTGCAGCCTAAACTTGTCTTGGGAAAGACAGGACCCAGCTCCCAGACAGGAAAGGGAGGGAACCATCAGTGACCACAAAAGCAGCAGAATCCAGGTAAGGGGCTGAGAGAGACAGGACCCAAACCCCCAGGCAGAAAAGGGAGGGAACCACCAGCAACTACAGAAGGGGCAGGATCCAGGTAAGGGACTGGGAGAGACAGAACCCAAACCCGCTGGCAGAAAAGAACCACCTGGGATGACTGAGCATCAGGATCCAGGCCGGGAGACAGGTAGGAATTAGGCAAGGGAAGGGCGAAGAGGTTTCCAGCAGCTAAAGGAGATGAACTTGTCTGTCAGTTTGTCATCTTGTGGTGACTTGTGGGTTGCTGTGAGGCTTGAGGCTGTGCCACAAGTGTTTCAAAAGCAAGCAGGGTTGCACATGGTGTACAGGTTTCAACGCAGCTTACAGACTGAGGCAGACTAGGAAGAGGCCAACCACTTCTTAAAGAATTGGCCAGAGGAAACCTTATGAATAGCAGAGAAACACTGTCTGATACATTAGTGGGCAACTTTATGAATAGCCTAGAAATGTCCAATACAGCACAGGAAGATGAGCCCCTTAGGCTGGAAGGCACTCAAAGTAGAACTGGGAAAGAGTTACATCATCAGAGTAGAAGCAACCTTAATGATATGGGTAAACTAAATTTTGTGGGACCTCCGTTTGCTGACATAGCATGATTCAAGTTGAGGAGAAACGGCTGCAAACATCCGTTAATCGGAACATGGAATGTACGAAGTATGAATCTAGGGAAATTGGAAGTTGTCCAAAATGAAATGGAACGCATAAAGACGGATATCCTAGGCATTAGTGAGCTGAAATGGACATTGTGAATCAATCATGATCTACTATGCCGGGAATGACAATTTGAAGAGGAATAGCATGGCATTCATCATCACAAAGGATATGTCAAGATCTGTCCTGAAGTATGCTGCTGTCAGTGATAGGGTAATATCTATACGCCTAAAAGGAAGACTACTATTACACAAATACTACTAATACTATTATTACACAAATTTACTCACCAACCACCAAAGCCAAAGATGAGGAAATTGAAGATTTTTATCACCTTTTGGAGTCTGAAATTGACCAAACATGCAATCAAAATGTGTTAATTATCACTGGTGACTGGAATAGAAAACTTAGAAACAAAGAAGAATCACCCATAGTTGGAAAATTTGGCCTTGGTGATAGAAATAATGTTGGAGACCACATAATAGAATTTTGCAAGACCAATGACTTATTCATTGCAAATACCTTTTCTCAACAACACAAATGGCAGTTATACACATTGACTTCGCCTGATGGAGTACACAGGAATCAGAATGACTACATTTGTGGAAATAGGCAATGGAAAAATCTCAATTACTTCAGTTAAAACAAGGCCAGGAGCTGATTGTGGAAGAGACCATCAACTGCTCATATGCAAGTTCAACTTTCAAGTGGAAGACAGTAAAACAAGTCCACCAGAGCCAGAATATGACCTTGAATATATCCCTTCTGAATTAAGAGCCCATCTAAAGAATAGATTTGATGCATTGAACACCAGTGACTGAAAACCAGAGTACTTCTGGAATGACATTAAGAACATCATCCGTGAAGAAAGCAAGAAGTCTTTTAAAATATGAGAAAGAAAAGACTAAAATGGATGTCAGAAGAGACTCTGAAACTTGCCCTTGAGCCAAGAGTAGCTGAGGCAAATGGAAGAAATGACGAGATAAAGGAGGTGAACAGAAGATTTCAAAGAGCAGCTCGACCAGACAAAGCCAATTACTGTACTAAAATGTGCAAAGACCTGGAGTTAGAAAACCAAAGGGGAAGAACACACAAGGCATTTCTCAAGCTGGAAGAACTGAGGAAAAAATTTAAGCCTTGAGTTGCAATATTGAAAGATTCTCTGGGCAGAATATTGAATGATGGAGGAAGCATCAAAAGAAGATGGAAGGAATACACAGTCACTGTACCAAAAAGAACTATTCCATCTTCATCCATTGCAGAAGATGTCATATGTTCAAGAAGCAATGGTACTGAAGGAATTAGCAAAGAAGAAGGCTCCAGGAATTGGTGGAATACCCATTGAAATGTTTCAACAAACGGATGCCCTGCTGGAGGCACTCAATCGGTTATGCCAAGAGATTTTGGAAGACAGCTAGCTGGCCTACTGACTGGAGGAGATCCATATTTGTACCCATTCCAAAGAAAGGTGATCCCATAGAATGTGGAAATTATCAAAGAATATCATTAATATCACACAAAAGTAAAATCTTACTGATGGATAATTCAAAAAGGGTTGTAGCAGTATATTGACAGAGAACTTTTAGATATGTAAGCTGGATTCAGAAGAGGATGTGGAAGGATGGATATCACTGCTGATGTCAGATGGATCTTGGCTAAAAGCAAATAATACCAGAAAGATGTTTACTTGTGTTTTATTCACTGTGTCAAAGCATTTGATTGTGTGCATCATAACAAATTGTGGATAACATTGAGAAAAATAGGAATTCCAGGACAATTAATTGTATTCATGAGGAACCTGTACATAGATCAGGAGCCTGTCAGACGACAGAGCAAGGGGACATTGCAGGGTTTGGAATCAAGAAGGAAGTGTGTCAGAGTTGTGTCCTTTCACCATAGTTCTTCAATCTATATGCTGAGTAAATAATCCGAGAAGCCGGACTAAACGAAGCAAAATATGGCATCAGGATTGGAGGAAGACTCATAAGCCACCTGCGATATGCTGAGAATACATCTTTACTTGCTGAAAGTGAGGATGTCTTGAAGCACTTACTGATGAAGGTTGAAGAATACAGTCTGAAGTATGGATTACATCTCAATATAAAGAAAACAGAAATCCTCACAACTGGACCAATAAGCAGCGTCATGATAAATGGAGAAAAGATTGAAGTTGTCAAAGGCTTCACATTGCTTGGTTCTACAATTGATGCTAATAGAAGCAGCAGTCAGAACATCAGACAACATATAGCACTGGGCAAGTC
>NW_006921992.1:2423652-2426460 GCF_000298275.1 Orycteropus afer afer | reverse complement strand
TGGCACGGGATCGGGCAGTGTTTCGTTCTGCTGTGCATGGGGTCGCTATGAGTCGGAAACGACTCGACGGCACTTAACAACAACAACAACAGCATCATTATATTATTGTCAAATTACTGAAATTCATGGCCCAGCCAATTTTACTCATAACCATCACAGGTTCCACACACCTCACAATGTTAGGATAGAGCTTATGCTTTGTCTTAGCTGAGCTCCATGCCTGTCACACAGAAGGCCTTCATACACTTGAAGCAAAAATGGATGAGTGCCATAGCACCTAAACTAGGCAGTTCTGATAATAGCACTCTTATGATTTGTGATATGATTTAACTCAGTAAGATGTGACTATGAATCCAACAACAATTTACCAAAGAAAATAAAAATGTGTGAGTAAACTAATCACTTACGAATCATCAGGTTTGTCTTGTATTACCAGCATAAAGAATAGGGTTTATTCCAGAGTAGGCAAGATTTTTATGAATATGGAAAGGATGAAATTTTAAAAAGAATGAAATTTTTAGATGATTGTTAGGTGGAATGAAAAAGCGATCCTGCAGCTAACCACTGGATTTCTTTATAGGAAACAGGGTTTTTTTTTTGGTTTGTTTTTTTTTTTCTTTTTCCTCTCTCTTTCTCACATATTGTGTTAGACTGGGTTCTCCAGAGAAGCAAAACCAATAAAGCTTATATAGAGAGAGAAAGGGAAATTTAACTTAGAAAAGTGGCTCACACACTAACAGAAGCTGGTAAGTCCAAAGTTCTTGGATCAAACGTCAAGCTGGAGGCATTTCCCGACTCACGCAGCTGTAGGGGCTGAGGAGTTCAAGGTTGGCAGGCAGTATACTGGCTGTTGACTCCAACAAACGATGAATCCAAGATCTCCAGGCCGAATGTGGATTGTTCACTCACGGACAGTTGTAGGTAGCGCAACAGAATCCCGATCCACAGAAGTGTCTCTTTTCCCAGGATGTCTATAAATACACTGGAAACAGGCCACACCCCTAGGGAAACTCCCTTTCAAAGGATTGGCTGCTCAAAACATATACATCTGATCCCATCATTGCAACAGTCCACATCACAATTGCTTAAATCACACAGAATTGTGGTCCAGCCAAGTTGATACACAGCTCCAACTACACACATATATAGTACCCTGATGAACACCACTGAGCCAGAATGTTTTAAGAGACATGGGCTATTACATGGATGTGGATCCAGCCTAAATCCATATAAATGTTTTGATCTATCTTTTAGATAAAGGGAATGTGGGAAGAAAATGGTAGGATCCTTGGTGCTTATCATGGCTAAATGTTATCAAATGACTGACATTTTCCCAAAGGAGATAACATGGTATGGCCTCTTGTTCTTAAATTGTCTTATTATTGAAGCAGGCTTCCTTTTCTAGATGCTTCTTCTCTAAACCTATTTCTGCCTCATGAAATTTCTACCCACAAGAAAAGTAAATACCCCTTTTTCACATGGAACTCTTAAAATAGTTAACATATTCTTATAGGAATTCCTCAAGTTGTTTACTTCCTAGGCTAAATATCTCCATTTCTGTACCTGTAAAAGTTTGGCCTCCATTTTTTCAGATTTTTGTCTCCATTTTTATGGACTATGCCCTTAATATTCACCATCATTGTATAATATATGGCCTTGGCCTGGATCCACAGAAATACACTGTATGGAAAACCAGTAGAATTATTTCCATTTTATTTAATAAACATATGTTTATCTTGCGTTAGTTAATCTTGAATATTTAATCAAGATTAACTAACACAAGATTAGCATATGCTTGTTAAATGAAATAAAATAATCCTACTGGTTTTCCAAACAGTGTATTTCTGTGGATCCAGGCCAAGGTCATATATTCTACAATGATGCTGAATTTATAAAATTGTATGTAGTCTACTTTCTGCCCAGGATACTTAAGCTTTTTTAATTTAAAGAAAATTACTTTTTTTTTTTTTTTGGTGGGAGGGGGTAGTAGAAAGTGGAACAGATTTCCTCAACAAGCATTCACAATACACCTTCCTCCACCCACCCACCCAAATCTTTTAAACAAAGTCTACTGGGACTTTGTCATGTAATTTTCAGAGAGATAATGTGTCTTGATTTCAGAAAAGCACTGCATACATGGAATCACTATATTAATGGGACTGGAAAGTAGCGAGAAATTGGCAGTAAATTGTGAAGACAGAAATATAAGAATCTAGGGACTGTAGATTTGACCCAATCAAAGAATAGATACAGGTCAGACCCCAAGGTGTTTTTAAGAGGGAGTCATTGATTTCAGAGGTGGGGCACTTCTGGATGACTACTAGTTAACCAAATTGGTTAACTCAATTTGAATGGAGTTAAAAATCCCCAACAAGGAGCAAAATAAAATTAGAGGCTTAGGATAGAGTGGTAGGATGAGCCAGCTTCCAAAGCTGTTAATCAATTGGGTAAATGACTGGGAGGTGATTAGACAACAATAATGAGGATGGAGAGAAGCTGGTACAGCCAAAAGACAGTGAAAGGAACTAGGCATTCTACATGAGAGTGAAAAAGGCTAATTCCCAAGAGGTACTAAGGATTAGGGATAATTCTGTTCTCATTCCTGGAATGAGAAATATAAAGGGTAAGAGATCAGAAAGTATTGAGTAGATTAAAACATTCCAGAATTGACATGGAGAAAGCAGACTTTCTTGGACAATAGATGGTCCACAAATAGAGTGGAGAATTACTAGATAGAAGAAAGTTTTTTCCATTTCAGCCCATGTCTTTATTTTCTCCCTTTTCTTACTACGTCTTCAGGCTTTTCCA
>NW_006921992.1:2407004-2420981 GCF_000298275.1 Orycteropus afer afer | reverse complement strand
AGCTGATAAAATTCTTCAATTTCCTCATCTGTGGCTTTGGTGGTTGGGAAGGAAGGTTGGGCAATCTATTTCGCTAGTGATCATCCTCATCTGTGGCTTTGGTCGTTCTGAAGGAAGGTTGGGCGATCTATTTCCCTAGTGATACTGCCTCGCAAACCCAAGGAGAGGTCACTATGAGTTGGTTCCGACTCAGTGGCATATAACAACAACAAAACCCATCTGTTGTTGCTGTTAGTTGCCTTCAAGTGAGTTGAAATTTATGGTAACTTTATGTCCAGTTCTGTGCCATTTTCATGATCTTTGATATAGTTGAGCTGTTAGAATGATCTAAAACTTGAGGTGCTTGAAATGACTCAAATGGCTGACAGAATTCTGAAATCAAACTTGTTTTTATCCCTGCTCCTGCTTTCCCGTAACTACATGACCCTTGACTGCTTTGTATGGAGCAATTTTAAAGGTTAACAGTTAAAATGTGTGGTTTTGTTTAAGTATGTGGAATGTGGCTTGCACAGAATGTCCCTGGACAGTATTTGTTTAGATTGTTCCCTGAGCCTTGTGTAAGAAATGGCTGTTATTAAGAAGGATAAGTATGAGGTCTTATCTTTGTGATGTCAGAACCATGACTTATGTCAGGCATGCTTTATTCATCAGAATCACCTCGGCTTTTTAGAACTTTTTAGAAATCTTTGGCAGCAGACTTGCATAGTGCAATGCATCATTTAATTTCTTGACTGCTGCTTCTGTGGGCATTGATTGTGGATCCTAGAATGAAATCTTTGACAACTTCAGTTTCTCCTCCATTTGTCATGATGTTTGTTGGTTTTAAGGATAGTTGTTTTCTTTAGATTCAGGTGTCATCCATTCTGAAGACCATAGTCTTTGACTTTCATCATCAGTAGGTGCTTCTACTTAGCTTAATTTTTGGTAAGCAAGATTTTATCTACATAATTATCAACTGTGTTGTGAAAAAAATAAAATACTTCTGATAAATAAGTCTTTGGTTTTGTAGAATGTTATCATGTGATCTCTACCGTTATTTCTCTGTCCAAGGTCATCTGTTCCAACTACTAATCCTTTGTTTAGAACTTTTGCATTCCAATTACCAGTAACTATCAGTGCATCATTATTGCACATTCAATCCATGTTACAGTGTAGCACCTTCCAAAAAGCTTCAGTTGCTTCATGTTTAGCATTCTTGATTGGTGCATAGATTTGACTAATGATCATATTAATTCATCATTCTCATAGGATTGAGTATATTAACCTACTATTGCCAGAATCACTGGTCACTCACAGAGATTTGCTGTCATCTTTTATCTAGTGAATGGATCAGCCAAATCTGACACATGGCTGCTTTGCTATATAAAGTTTAATTGCTTATACACTTTCAGTAACTTATTTTGTGCTAAAATAGAATTGTGTAGTTGTAATTGATTCTTCATGACCTAAAAAGTCAGTATTTACTATTTGCCCCTTCAAAAAGAAATTTTGCTAATCCCTGGTATAGTGGAGTAAGTGTTTGATTCCATCTTTTCTCAGTGAACCTGCAAAACTATCAAAATGTCTGCTAGAAAGAAAATGGCTCTACCTGCTAAAATAGTTAAAATCAAGGAATTTGGAGGCTATTCTGGAGAAAGGGACTTTCGAGATTTAAAAGAAGCAGATCTATCTCTGTGTGTTACAGTGAATTATTAATATGGCTCTTTTAGCCATGATCTTTGTGACTCCTACCAGATGACTGGGTGGAACTGTGTAAATGTGAGGTGCTTTGTGGCCTGCCAAGGGTATTGGATAGCTTGTTAGTAATGTAAATAAGGTAGATGGCACCCTTGTGGGAATGGGAGCATGGGATAAGATAAAGGAGTATGGAATCCTAATACTGGGATTGATCAGCTTTGTCATTACACTAGGCTTAAGGTGAGCCATCCTAAAGGCAGAAAGAGGGATTTCACTATCATCAAGAAAGAGCTAGGAGTGGAGCACATCCTTGGATCTGACATCCCTGTGATGAGACACTGGCAAAAAGATGGTGGCAGCAGCAACAGCAGTACCAAGAGACTGGCATCAGATAGAGCAGCAGGCTTGCTGGTCAACAGAGTGAAAAAGCTGAGTGCCTTTGGGCAGGAGGCTTGCTGACAGAGTGGGGTACACCTAAGTATACCTATTGGCAGAGCTAAAAGAGCTTTGTAACAGCTGCCCGAGCAGGGCAGGGGCCAGGCCAAGAGGTCAAGGGCCAAAGAGAGGTGTGCCAGTGGGGATAGCAGGAGGGTGGAGGCTGTATTTACCAAAGAACTGTATCCTGAGCATTCCTATACCTGAACTGTAACCTATTGCTTACCTAATAAACCTCCTAATCGTGAGTATTGTCTGTGAATTCTGTGTGACTATTGCAACAAATTATTGAATCCAGTGGAGGGATAGTGAGTGCCATGGGAAGGATGGATAATTTCAGACTTGGTTAAAAAAAAAAAAAAGTTGGAGAGTGGAAGCATGTCTCACATCCCCCACATAGGACTCAGCCTTGGGCTGTTGATGGTCATCTTAATTCTTTCTCCCCCCTTGTGAAATCAGGGGAAGTTAGAGGATGCTGCTCCCACGCCCTTTGTATACTCTGGATCTGTCGGTTTTCACAATAAATCTGCCCTCTTCTCACTCATTCCACTCACTCACTCAAGGATCTCATTCAGCCTCATGCTTTTAGAAACCATTTGTACATGGGAACATTTATTGCTAAAATGGTATTTTTAATAAATACAAATAAAACTTTTGAACACACCTCCACTTGGACATAATAAATGTCTCGGATACAACATATCCAAAGCTGAATAAATTCCTGTGAA
Organism: Orycteropus afer afer; assembly: GCF_000298275.1. Classification (NCBI taxonomy): domain Eukaryota; kingdom Metazoa; phylum Chordata; class Mammalia; order Tubulidentata; family Orycteropodidae; genus Orycteropus; species Orycteropus afer. The sequence continues at coordinate 2,418,141 of NW_006921992.1, read as the reverse complement.
TCTTTTGTTAAAATGTGCATTCTCATTCAGTGGGTCTGGGGAGGCCACTGCCTTTCTGATAAGCTCCCAGGAAGGCTGATGGTGCTGGTCTATGAACTACATTGGGATAGGGAGGCATGGGAGTGTGGTTAGCATCATAAATATCTTGTTATTTTATTAATGAAGGAGACATTGTCCTTGATGGTACTGGGATAATAAAATAAGAAATATTATTAATGTGTAGGCTGGCATCCATCACTGACACCAGCTATTAGCACACAGCCCTCCCCTACCTCATATATTCTCTCTCATATGTGTGTGATTTATCAGCACAAAATGACCCAGTTAGTGGAAATGGGCCCTTGGCAACAACTGAGCTAATATCCTCATTTATATATTTCTCTATTTTTTATTTGACCTTTTCTCATTAAAATATTCACAAGGGTTTCCAGAAATGACATCACTATGATTGGTATCATCCTGTGCAGTAACTCATGATACCATCACCACCACCACCCCCTGCCAGTGGACCTCCTCTCATACCATACCAGACCATATGGAATCCTTAGTAATATTTTTTGAACCAATATTACTTGTAAGGAGCTCTGGTGGTGTAGTATCTAAGGTATTTGACTGCTTACCAGAAGGTTGTCAGTTGAAACCCACCAGCCACTCTGTGGAAGGAAAAGTGGGCAATCTACTTCCATAAAGATTTACCACCTCAGAAACCCGAAGGGGAGCACTATGAGTAGGAATCAACTCAATGGCAGTGAGAGTGTTACTTGTAATTCATGTATATCACTGAATGTAATGGCAATAGTAGTGACATAAACTAGCAAAATTAAAATTATACCTTTAAGTTACAATATACACACATCCTAAATTTACATATTTTCATGTGGTTAAATTAAACATCAAGTAAGAAAACAGCATTTAAAATAAAAATGTAAGAACTACATCAAAATTATTTTAATATTAAACTTGGGTTCAGTTTGTGTAATCAATAATGACCACAACAAAGTAGAAGTTGTGGACAAATGCATGTGGAATTTTATTCATAAATGAAATGATGTTAAGTGCTCTGGAGTCAGCTGCAACTCATAGTAACCCTATGTACAACAAAATGAAATACTGCCTGGTCCTGTAGCAGACTCACAATCCTTGCTATACCTGAGCCCATTGTTGCAGCCACTGTGTCAGTCCATCTTGTTGAGGGCATTCCCCTTTTTCACTGACCCTCCACTTTACCAAGCATAATATCCTTCTCCAAGGAATGGTCCCTTCTGACAACATGACCAAAGTAGGTGAGACGAAGTCTGGCCATTCTCACTTCCAAGGAGCATTCTGACTGTGCTTCTTCCAGGACACATTTGTTAGTTCTTTTGGCAGTCCATGGGACTTTGATCATTCTTCGCCAACACCACAACTCAAAAGCATCAACTCTTCTTCAGTCTTCCTTATTCATTGTCCAGCTTTCACATGCATATTAGGTGATTGAAAGTATCATGGCTTGGGTTAGGTGCAACTTAGACTTCAAGAAGACATCTTTGCTCTTCAGTACTTTAAAGAGGTCTTTTGCAGCGGATTTGCCCAGTGCAATGTCATATATGAAATAATACCATAAAAATAAATAGGCGCATCATGCTCAATTGGCACACATAGTTCATAAAAATTTTGTCCCATAGCCTACTTTGGTGAGTAGTGACTCGGGCCTTAAAAGCTTTTGAACAGCCATCTAAGATGCAAGTATCAGCCTCCTCTTGGTTGGAGCAAAGAAGAGTTAAGAAAATCAAAGTCATCTGGAAACAGTCCAAAGATAAGATAGACTATGAGAATCTCAGCCTTCATGACCTGAGACCAAAACTAGATGGTGCCAGGCTACCAGCGTCAACTGCTTGGAAAGGAATCAAACCTGGAGATCCTGGATAGAGTGGGAGGAAAAATGTGGAAAAAAATTCAAAGACAAAAATGACCAGAATTACTGGTCGGACAGACTGGTGGAACCCTCGAAAGTATGGCCCTGGGTTACCCTCCGAGCCTAGAAATGGACTCCCTTAACATAGATTGGCTCTTAGCCCAACACTAGAAAGATCCACATACAGAATAGCTACCCCAGGTGGATGCACCCACCTACTCTAGGGCGATTCAACCCTTGGATCAAGCAGCTGTGAGTCACCAGAGGGGTAACATTCACATAGAGAAAAGGATGGAGAGACAAGAATGCATGGATGAGAAGGGCACAGGGAGTGGGTGGTCACAGAAAGAAGAGGGGAGGAGAGTTTGTTACACTTGGGGATGGTAATTGGGGCCATGAGACCAGATTTGCATGAACTGTTGGATGTAAAAGAAGTTTGCTATGTAAATCTGCACCAAAAGCACAATTAAAAAAATAAACAGGAACAAATACTCAAGTATTTCAGCACTTAGTGAACATCGCAACTAAATCAGAACTTTCCTTTTCTGGCCTTCAAAGCTGCAAACTTGTGAGTCACTTCATTGAAATAAATGGCTTTTGACAACTCACTTTAATTGGTACTATCATAAGATCAGAAAGCCTTGATTGTCCCATGATAGATCAAAATCTTAAAAGTTTCAGCTTTGAAAATCTCCTTTCACATGAAACCACATACACAGATCATCAGACATAAATTTAAGCTTAGGGATAGGGTTGGAAGACATTCTGAGAAATAGCATTAAGCTATGAATGTCAAAACAACTAATGTCCAATCTTTTGGCTTCATCTAGATAAATTTCTGCTGATAAAATGCAGATAAAATTCTGATGCCTTCTCAGCCTTGGTATTTTATTAAAAGCTCATTCTCAAATACTTCATTGTAGAAAGTTGTCAGCTTTGCAATAGATACCTTTAGCTCTATTTCAGTGGCAGATACAAGACTTTACTTGAACAGCGCCAAGCATGGCTGTTATTTCTTTGTTGGCTCTTGATTTGATCTGAAGTTCAGAATGAAAGCCATCAATGCACTGAAGCATTGCCCTTTCATTTGCGTCTTCCTGAGTGGGTCCAGCGTCACTTGCCTACTTCCCATCCCCTGCCATCCTTTCTTTCCAATGCAATTCCATATTCATCTGGCCAATAGCATGCTCCACTCAGTGACTGCACTCCTCATTTAGAAAAACTCTTAGTACATCTAGCTTTGTCACCACTGTCTTGAGATTTAAGCCCTTAATCTGCAAGTACTGCCGTGTAAAATTAACTTGCCTGAAGTGCATCACACCAGAACTACTTAGCACAGAAAAGTGAAATTACAGAAGGCAAAAGACCTCTTTATGCTGCTCCTCTTATGTGCAAATTTTGTTTTGGATCACAAAGAGCTTAAATTGCCACCACAAATTTACCAGAGTTTTCTTTTAATTGACTTAACTGCAGCATGAACACTCCAGTGTGTTGTTGATAGCCTTTTCAGTGACATTCCAGACACATCAATGAATGGAAGCAGCAAAGAAAGAAAATATCGCCTCAAGAATTCCAAAGTGTCACACAATGCATTTTCAGCAAAAGAGTGCTGACCACACAAGGTAAGTGGTCCACAGGTCAATTAAAAATACCTTTCTTGTAAAGCAAATCTGCTTTGTAAATTTTCACTCAAATCACAATATGTTTTTTTTTAATAATTACTTTTTTGTTTTTCCTGTAAGCAGAGCTTGCATACCTCTGTGGATTCCAACTATAGTGACATTATTGTAACCCAAAGCATAGCACATCAATGTCCATTACATCACTTTTCAGTTTTTTAAGAATGTCAGAACTGAGGTCAGACTGTGATGAAGAAGATGGTGCTCTCTTGCTTCAGGCAGCATTCCAACCCTGGTCATATCCCTTTGATGCCCAGGAAATCTAATAAGGGAGGTAAAACAATTTTTTCCAAAGACAAAAGGTGTGACAGCATGGTGACACTGGGGAAAGGAAAGACACAAAATATATAGACAACAGAGGCAAATACTATTACATGCACAATACTGCACTATTACTGGCACCAAACACTAGGCTATGGGTAAATGCACAGAGAGGTAAGAAGATCAGGTAAGCATAAGTGAAGAGGAGTATACCTGAGACCAAGGATAGATTTGGCTGAAGATAAACCTTACATACACACTTATGCTAAAAAATTATCCACATATGTTACAGAAGCAGCACAAGACAAGGTTGGAGTAGTTTCTCAGAGACAGACAAACACCTAGAGAGAGTGTTTGTCACTGGGCCTGCAGGCTCAGGACCATAGTCTTAGGGGAGATCATGCTCAATTGCCACAATATAGTACATAAAAATCTTATTCTATATCCTACTTTGGTGAGTAGCAACTGGCTTCTTAAAAGCTTTCAAGCGGCCATCTAAGACAACTATTGGTCTCGTCTGGAGTAAAGAAGAGTGAAGAAACTCAAAGTCATCTGGAAACAGTCCAAAGATATGATGGACCACAAGGACCTCAGCCTTCATGACTGAGACCAGAATTAGATGGTATCCCCTTACCAATGCCACCTGCTCAGAAAGGGATCAGAATTGGAGATCCTGGATAGAATGGGAGGAAAAATGTGGAACAAAGTTCAAAAACACAAAAGTAACCAGAATTATTGGTTGGATAGAGACTGGTGGAACCCCCAAGACTGTGTCCTCAGGTTATCCTTTGGGCCTAGAAATGGGCTCGCTTCCATGGATTGGCTGTCAGCCCAACAGTAGGAAGACCTGCACACAGAGCAACTTCCCCAGGGAGAAATACCCACCTACTCAAGGGAGATGCACTGCTTAGATCAACTAGCCATGAGCCATCAAAGGGGCAACATTCACATAGAGGGAAAGCTGTACAGACGAATACATAGATAAGAAAGGCACAGGGAGGAGAATTTTTTATGGTTGAGGATGGTAATCAGGGCCAGGAAATCAAATGTGCATGAATTGTTGAATGTAAAACAAATCGGCTTTGTAAATTTGCACCCAAAGCACAATTAAAAAAAAAAAAAAAGACAAAAGGTGTGATATCTTTAGGGTGTGGAGGCACCTTACAGGTTGAATACTCTAGCAAAATGAATAAACTTACAGTTCACAAAAGATAATATGCAAAGTTCAACAAAAGTTGGGAGTTTTAAAATATGAAATCATAGAATTTTTTTAAATTATATTAAATGCAAACTTTTAAAATCAGACAAACTGGTAATCTAGCCCATATGATACGGATAAGGAAATCCATTCCCCTAGCATGGTTGACGGGAGCTGTGGTAGCATAGTGCCTAAGGCACTTGACTGCTAACCAGAAGGCTGGCGGTTCAAACCCACCAGCCACTCCTTGGAAGGAAGACTGGGCAATCTACTTCCGTAGTGATACTGCCTCGGAAACCCAAGGAGGGGTTGCTATGAGTCGGGTCCACCTCGACGTCATATAACAAGAAGAAGCATGGTTGACAGACTTAATGTCTGTAAAAAGCTTAGTATAGTTCCTATCTGTTAGTGGTTATCACTGGTGGTGAGACTGATTTTTGCTTCTACCTCTCATGTCCTCATTCCTTTCAGTATGAAATTCCACAGCCCTATTTTGATCTTTATCATCTCTCACAGCAGTCACAGGATGGCACCTCTCTAGCCCAATATTGACTTTGCCCTGGAGAGATCTTTCTATATTACATAGGTAATGATGAACTCATCTACTAAAACTTCCTTAGTGACTTCCAACAGGAGAATGAAGATACATTCCCTCCCTTCACACTCAAGGATCAACTCTACATGACCCATCTGCCAGCATCTTCTGGTGTGTCTCCCAGCCCACACCCACATTAATCTCCATGACAATGAATATGATTTGCAGCTTCACCAATGTTCTATATTTGCAATACTCAGAGCCTTGATAACCCACATACCTATGCCTAAAGCTCTTACCCATGTGTTCTTGAATTTTTTCACCACCTCTCCATCTGGAATGCTCCGTCTTATCTTCCAGGACTTCCTAGGCTCATCTCCTTTGTGATGTTGTTAGTGGCTGTTGAGTCAGTTCTGACTCATAGTGATCCTGTGTACAAAAGAACGAAACATTGTTGCAGCCACTGTCAAGCCATCTCATTGAGGATCTTTCGTTTCTCACCGATTTCCTTTACCAAGCATGATGTTCTCCAGGAACTCCTAATCACATTTCCAAACTATGCGAGATGAAGTCTCACCATCCTTGCTTCTAAGGAGCATTTTGCCTGTACTACTTCCAACATTTCATGCATATGGGATTACTGAAAATACCATGGTGTGGGTCAGCCGCACCTTAGTCTTCAAACTGACATGCTTCCTTTTTAAAACTTTAAAGAAGTCGTGTCACAGATTTGCTACATGCAATATGTTGTATGCTTTTTTGATTGTTGCCTCCATGTGTGTTAATTGTGGATCCACGTAAAACAAAATCCTTGACATTTATCTTTTCTCCATTTATCATCTTGTTGATTATCGGTCCAGTTGTGAAGCTTTTTGTTTTCTTGATGCTGAGGTGTAATCCATATTGCAGGCTGTAGTCTTTGATCTTCATACTGCTTCAAATCTTCTTCACTTTCAGCAAGTAAGGTTGTGTCATCTGCATATCACAGCCTTTTAATGAGTCTCTAATCCCAATGTTGTATTCTTCATATAGTCCATCTTCCTGGATTACTTACTCTACATAAAGATTGAACTAGTATGGTGAAAGGATACAATCTTGATGCACACTTTTCCTGCTTTGACACCATGCAATATCCCCTTGTTCTGGTCAAACAATTTCTCTTGGTCTATTTACATGTTCAGCATGAGCTCAAGTAAGTGTTCTGAAATTCCCATTCTTTGCAATGTTATCCATAATTTGCTGTGATCCACATAGTTGAATGATTTTGCATACTCAATAAAACACAGGCAAGTATCATCCTGGTAACCTCTGCTTTCAGCCAAGAGCCATCTGACATCAGCAATGATATACCTGTTTCCACAACTTCTTCTGAATCTGGCTTGAATTTCTGACAGTTTCCTGTCCTTGTCCTGCTGTGACTGATTTGTAATTTACCTTAAGCAAAATTTTACTTGGGTATGATATTAATGCTGTTATTATACAACTTCTGCATTCCATTAGATCACCTTTCTTTGGAATAGGCACAAATAGAGATCTCGTCCAGTTGGTTGGCCAGATGGCTGTCTCCCACATTTCTTGGCATAGATGAGTGAGCACCTCCAGTGTTGTTTCCATTCATTGAAACATCTCAATTGGTATTCTGTCAATTCTTAGTGTTTTGTTTTCCACCAATGACTTCAGTGCAGCTTGGACTTCTTCCTTCAGTACCACACGTTCTTGATCATATGCTACCTCCTCAAATAGATGAATGTTTGCCAATTCTTTTTGGTACAGTGACTATTCCTTTCATCTTCTTTTGATGTGTCCTGTGTTGTTCAATGTTTTGCCCATATAATCCTTCAGTATTGAGGAGGCATCTCTCCTGCATTCATATTTAAGTGCTTTCCAACTAATGGGCTCATCTTCTGGCAATATATCAGTCAGTATTCCACTGTTACCCATTGTTTTGTACAGATCATTTCTTTCAGAAGTAGATCACCAGGTCCTTCTTGCCAGTTGGCCTTAGCCTGGTAACTCTGCTGAAATTTGTCCACCATGGGTAACCTTGCTGATATTTGAAATTCCTGTGGCATAACATGCAGCATCCCCAATGTGCAAGCCACCACAATGTGACAAACAGGTAAGTGTGTGTATTTGTTGTTGTTAGGTACTGTCAAGTCAGTTCTGGCTCATAGCAACCCTATGTACAACAGAATGAAACTGCACAGACCTGCACCATCCTCACAGTCTTTGTTATGCTTGAGCCCATTGCTGCAGCCACTGTGTCAATCCATCTCATTGAGGATCTTTCCCTTTTTCACTGACTCTCTACTTAACCACGCATACTAAACTTCTCCAGGGACTGATCCATTCTGACTACATAACCAAAGTAGGTAGTCTGGCCATTCTCACTTCTAAGGAGAATTCTAGCTATATTTCTTCCAAAACAGATATGTTCATTCTTCTGGCAGTCCATAATATTTTCAATATTCCTTGCTAACACAATAATTCAAGTGCATCAATTCTTCTTTGGTCTTCTTTAATTGTTGTCCAGCTTTCAAGTGCATATGAGAACATTGAGAATACCATGGCTTGGGTCAGGGGCACTTAAGTCTTCAAGGTGACATCTTGCTCTTTAACACTTTAAAGAGTTTTTTTGCCACAGATTTCTTCTCATTTTGAGTTGTGTCAGATCAGTAAATGAAAGTGCTATAATCCATCCAAAAGCTTTATTCCACATTGGTAAGGTAGACTCTACTTGAGGACACAGTTCTTCACTAACTATATTTTCAGTGTTGTCCAACCTGATGGGCTCAACTTCTGGCACTATATCAGACTATATACATATATATGTTTTGTTGTTGTTAGGTGCCATCGAGTCATATCCAACTCATAATGACCCTATGTCCAGCAAAATGAAACACTGCCCAGTCCTGTGCCAGCTCCATGATCCCTGCTATACCTGAGCCCATTGTTGTAGCCACTATGTCAATCCATCTTGTTCAGGGACTTCTCTTTTGTTGACCTGCCACTTTAGCAAGCATGATATCCTTCTCCAGGGAATGGTCTCTTCTTACAACATGACCAAAGTAGGTGAGACAAAGTCTAGCCAGTCTCACTTCCAAGGAGCATTCTGACTGCACTTCTTCCAGGACAGATTTGTTAGTTCTTTTAGCAGTCCATGGTGCTTTCAGCATTCTCTGACAGCACCACAACTCAAAAGCATAAACTCTTCTTTGGTCTTCCTTTATTGTTGTCCAGCTCTCACATATATATCAGTTGACTGAAAATACCATGGCTTGGGTCAGGTGCACCTTAGTCCTCGAGACATCTTTGCTCTTCAGCACTTGAAAGAGGTATTTTCCAGCCAATTTGCCCAGTATTATACCCATCTACTGTCTTGACTGCTGTTTCCACTGGTGTTGATTGTAGAACCAAGTAATATGAAGTCTTTGACAACTTCAGTCTTTTCTCCATTTATCGTGATGCTGCTTATTGGTCCAGGTTTGAGGATTTTTGTTTTCTTTATATTGAGATGTAATCCATACTGCAGACTGTATTCTTCAATCTTCATCAGTAAGTGTTTCAAGTCATCCTTACTTTCAGCAAGCCAAGTTTTTTCATCAGCATATCATAGGTTGTTAATGATTCTTCCTCCAATCCTGATGCCACATTCTTCTTCATGTAGTCCACCTTCTCGGGTTATCTGCTCAGCATATAGATTGAATAAATGTGGTGAAAGGATACAACCCTGACACACTCCCTTCTTGGTTTTAAACCATGTAGTATCCCCTTGTTCTATTCAAATGGCAGCCTCCTGGTCTATGTACAAGTTCCTCATGAGTTACAATTAAGTGTTCTAGAATTCTCATTCTTCTCAATGTTATCCATAATTTGCTATGATCCACACAATCAAATGCTTTTGCATAGTCAATAAAACACAAGTAAACATCTTTCTGGTATTCTTTGGTTTCAGCCAAGATCCATCTGACATCAGCAATGATATCCCTCATTCCACATCCTCTTCTGAATCCAGCTTGCATGTCTGAAAGTTCTCTCAATATACTGATGCAACCATTTTTGGATTATCTTCAGTAAGATTTTACTTGCATGCGATACTAATGATATTATTCAATAATTTCCACATTCTGTGGGGTCACATTTCTTTGGAAATCTCTTCCAGTCAGTTGGCCAGGTAGCTGTCTTTCAATTCTCCTGGCATAGCCAAGGGAGTGTCTCCAGCGCAGCATCTGTTTGTTGAAACATCTCAATGGGCATCCTGTCAATTCCTGGAGCTTTGTTTTTTGCCACTTCCTTCAGTGCAGCCTCAATTTCTTCCTTCAGTACCATTGGTTCTTGATCATATGCTACCTCCTGAAATGGATGAACATCGACCAATTCTTTTTTTATACCGTGACTCTGTATTCGTCTCATCTTCTTTATTTTTAATGTGTTTTATTGAAATATAATCTATGTACAGTGAAATACACAACACTAAAGTGACATGGGTCAATGCATTTTTTTCCCCTCAGTGTTCCCTCCCCTCCCATCTCATCCCTGGCAACCTACAAAGAAAGTTTCCCTCCATATATAAACTTTGCCTTGACCCTCCACAACAATGAGGTAGTATTATATTTGTCCTTCTGTGATTGACTTATTTGACTCACCATAATGTCCTCCAAGTTGATTCATGTTACATGGTGTTTTGCAGACTCTACATTATTCTTTAGTGCTGCATAGCATTCCATTGTGTGCATATACCATAGTTTGGTCATCCACTCATCTGTTGATGGGCACGTAGGTTTCCATCTTTTTGCTATTTTAAATAGTGCTGTGAGGAACATGGGTGTGCATGTATCCATTTCTGTCCTGGCTCTCACCTTTCTAAGATATATACATAGTAATGGGATTGCTGGGTCAAATGGTATCTCCAATTCCAGCTTTCTAAGGAATTGCCATACTGCTTTCCTCAGTGGTCGTATCACTTCACAGTCCCACCAGTAGTGTATAAGAATCCCAATCTCTACACATCCCCACCAGCATTTGTTATTTTCTGTCTTGTTGAACCTTGCCATCAGTGCTGAGGTGAGATGGTCTGTCATTGTTTTGATTTGCATCTCTGTGATGGCCAATCATTGTGAGCATCTCTTCATGTATTTGCTGGCCGCCTGAATATCCTGCTTGGTGAAGTGTCTATTAATGTCTTCTGCCCATTTTTCAATTGGATTGTTAATTCCTTTGGCTGTTGAGGCATTGGAGTTTTCTATAAATCTTAGAGATAAGTCCCTTGCCAGGTAAGTAATTATCGACAGGTATGAATTTGTTACTGTCATTTTGTTATGTGATTTATTGTGGTGTTGATTTCTTTGTTCCATATAATTTTCTGTGCTGAGCTCATTTTGTTTATGAATCATGTTATCACTTCCTTGGTTGCTATTGTTTTAGTATCTTGCTAAATATTTGTGCTGGTCCTCTTTTTTATTTTGATGTGAAGGTTTATCATTTTTCTTTGAGGTTACCCTGTGATTTATACTTATCTTCCCAAGTTTAGAACAGTCCATTCTATTTTTAGTTGTTTTGAATTCCCTACC
>NW_006921992.1:2400676-2406264 GCF_000298275.1 Orycteropus afer afer | reverse complement strand
CCTTGTTTTGACTGAAGATACTGAGGTTACCTCTTGCCACACATGTAGTCAGTTTGATTCTTGTGTACTCAATATGGCAAAGTACACGCTTGTGTTCTTGGAAAAAAAATGTATTTACCATGAATAAGTCATTGGTCTTGCATCATTCTATGTGCTTTCTCCGGTGTTATTTCTGTTTCTGAGGCCGTATTTTCCAACTACTGATGCATCTTTGTTTCCAAATTTTGCATTCCAATCTCTAGTAATTATCAATACATCCTGATTATATGTTTGATCAATTTAAGAGGGCAGAAGTTGTTAATAATCTTCAATTTCTTCATCTTTGGCTTATTGGTTGGTGTATAAATTTGAGTAATGTTAGTTAGCATTAACTGGTTGTCTTAGTTCTGTAGTGCTACTGTAACAGAAATTCCACAAGTGAATGGCTTATACAAAAGGAATTTATTCTCTTACAGTTTAGGAGGCTAGAAGGCCAAATTCAGGGTTCTGGCTCTTAAAGGTTGAGTGAAAGCCCCTCAACCTTGGGCTTCCGCTATGCCTATTGTTCCAGGCCCACTGGAGCAGGAGGCTTCTCCTAACTCATGCAGTTGCTAGCTGCTGAAGCTGACAAACCCAAGATCAGCAGATAAAATGGCACAATCCAAAGATAAACAGGCAGCATAACAGACCACTGGTTCAAGTCCAGGAATAATACCAAGATCAGCAGGCAACATGGCAGGCCAGTGCTTCAAGTCCTACTTGAGATAATGACTCAGCCAAGCGTAGAATTGAAAATGTGCTAAGAAGCTAAGGGCCTTCCCCAGTGTATCTCCATATATACTGGAAGGCAAGCCATATCACAAAGGCAAGTCCTCTTCCACTGATAAAATCTCACAGCAGATTCCACCATGGAGTTGATTATACCACATCCAATCTCATCATAGGGAATAGCTACATCCGGCTGACAAACCACTCAAAACCAGGGCCCAGCCAAGTTGACACACAACCTTAACTACTACACTGGTCTACCTTGTAGGCATATGGATATTATCCTATCACTGATAGTACTGATAGCACTGTACTTCAGGATAGATCTTGAAGTGTTCTTTTTGATGGTGAATGAAATGCCATTCCTCTTCAATTTGTCATTCCTGGCATAATAGACCATGATTGTCTAATTTAAAATGTCCAAGATCAGTCCATTTGAGCTCACTAATGCCTAGGATATTGATCTTTATCTGTCCCATTTTCATTTTTGACAAGTTCCAGTATTCTTAGGTGCATACTTCGTTCATTCCATGATGGTTATTAATGAATGTTTGCAGCTCTTCCCATTTTGAGTCATGCCCCATCATCAGATGAAGGTCCTGAAAGGTTTACTCCAACCATGTCATTAAGGTTGACTCTACTTTGAGGAGGCAGCTCTTCCCAATCATATTTTGAGTACCTTCCAACCTGAGGGACTCATCTTCCAGCATTATATCAGACAGTGTTTCACTGCTTTTCAGTTTTCAGTGGCCAAAAATTTCAGAAGTGGATGGCCTTGTCCTTCTTTCCAGTCTGTTTTAGTCTCAAAGCTTTGCTAAAACCTGCCCACCATGAGTGACTCTGCTGGTATTTGGAATACCAGACGCATAGCTTCCAGCCTCACAACACACAAGCCACTACAGTACAACAGACTGACAGACGAGTGGTGGCCAAGGGTATTAGAAATGCTTAACAACTGAAATTTGCCTTTAATCTGTTATACACATTTAAGAAAACCTAGGCTTTTCCATATAAAGGAAAATAAGACAGAAGTCGACAGATTCCCAAGTCCAAAATGAAGGCACTGAACCCCTTGCACTGAGAGTCCCAGTAACCATAAACAGAATTACATGTCCATTCATTACTGCCCTCCTCCAACATGGTCCTGTATCAGGTGCAGCCCCTCCTTGATTTCAGGGCACTTCTCCCACTCTTCTGCACAGTCCTGGCCTCTCTGCCCTCTCTGACTGCTCCAGAGCCATGCAATTTCCTGTGGCCATGCTGTGCCAGAGCCTCCTGGCTGCTGCTTTCCTGCCGCTGCTACCTCTGAGAGCCTGGCCCCACTTCACTTTGCCACGATGGTCTGTGGCTGCTCTCTGCTGGGTCAGTTTTGGGGCCTCCAAGTAGGTGGACTAGATCTGTGTATTAATGGGTAAAATCATATAAATACTCACTAAAGAAACATGTTTCCCAGGTCAGCATCATCATCTTCACTTGGGAGTTTGTGAGAAATTCAATCACAGACCTCATGGAAGCCCAGGGTAATCAGTGTGAGTCTAAATATCCTGCTACCACCCTCCAGTCTGCTGGTTATCTGCCCTCCCCCATTTTTTTCTGTGCTTCCTCAAGTTAGGACTTTTGTATTATATTTTTGCATTCTATTGCTTACAGATAGTAAGGTTATGGTGAGGAAATATCTATCCCCCTTCCCACTTTAATGGGTAGAAGTCTTTCAGATGGATGAAAAATTGAGAAACATGCATTTGAACTAGGACATTTAGGACCATATTTATGCCAATTTCAGGAGGAAAAGTAGTAAAAGCCATGTTTTGAGGAATTTCTTTGGCTCTAAGACAGACATATTCATCATGGTTGTTTAAGAAACAATATGGCCAAACCTAGTTTGTCTGCTATGAACTGTGATGTCACTGAACAAGCTTAATATAGGCATTGAGTGACAGAGAGATCACACATCCAGTGTTTGTCCACAATCTTAAGGATGGGCTTAGACAATCTGTACAGGATTGGATTCTGGTGTTTCAACATGGTCTGACACCAAAGAGTCACATTTTTTTTTGGTATCATGTAGCAATATCCAATTCTCCATATCATAGTAGCAAATGTTGGGAAGGAGGACAAAGTAGAATGCATATGTAAGGTGTTCAGTAATTTCTAAGAGTTCAAACTAAGGCAAAATAATGCTATAGATTTATTAATTAATCATACAATTTTCAAATTGGACAACACAAAATATGAGACTGGGTATTGCACCTTAGTATGGGCAGTAGGGGATTTTTATAGTCCAAGAAACAAAATCAGGGAAGTCTAAGCAGTTTTGATGAATCTTTCAGATATTCATCAAAATGTCACTTGAAATCTTTTCTTCCTCTGAAGTGTGTTTAGATAATAAGATAAATGATTCAGGTCTAAGGGGTCAGTACCTGTCAATGCCAGCTTGTCTGGAATGTAGGCTATTCTAACAAGTCTCATTACACATAAAAATAAAGAAACAAGCTAGTTATTAAAGTATAGGTTACTTTTTATCTTAAATACTTGTCCTATGAGAGCAGGTTTTGCTATATTCTTCTAACTTGACAAAAATGTTGTCTTCAGTTTCCACATTTTGTTTTAGTCTCCACATAGATTTCTAGTCTCTACAATTTACCCCTTTTGATCACTTGGTAGTTGGTACTGATCATCCACAATGCAGTAACTTTTCTTGTGCAAGAAATTTTTCCTCTTGTTGAGTGCTCTGTCGTTTACCATAATTCTGTGTCATATCATTTCATGTTTGTTTTCTTCACCTTGTCATACTATCCTCATCTTCAGGGTGAGTTGTTTTAGGTTTTATTAGTGGAGGTTTAGGCTGAATTTGAAGAACTCATATGCTAGCCCAAAGGACATTAACCAATACCTGTATATCAAAAGGCAAAAGTTACCCATAATTATCTTGTTGAAAAGGAAGAGTAATTAACATCAGTTTATCTACAGGACAGGTAGCTTTAGGTACACAACATTCCACAGAGGTACAATAGTTGATTCATGAAAAACAACATTTTATAAAGATAGATACAAAGATGAACAGAAACAAGCCAAGAGAATTAATATTGTCTTCTACCATCTGCTCCCAGAGCTAAGCCAAAAATGTAGCATTTCAGATAAAGAAGGGAAAAGATCATTAAGATTTGATACTATATGTTGCATATGGGAAACATAATGACTGGTATTAGCACTAGTATCAGGAATATAGACACAAAAATAGGTTTTAATAATGGCACAGGGCCTTCTGCAGCAGTAAGAGTGTTGAGGGCCATTCTTTTTTTTTTTTTTTTTTTTTTTTATTGTGGTTTGGATGAAAGTTTACAGAGCAATTTTATTTTCCTACAGTACTTCGTACACATTTTCTCTCATGACAATGGCTGCAATTTCCCTCAATGTAACAGCTCTCTTCCTACTTCCTTCCCATAGTTACCTCTTCCCTGTGTCCTTCCCTCCCATGCATTTCTGCTGCCTGAGCCGTCTCCCTGTGCATACACTACTCTTCTATTCTCCCATGTTTCATCTCCAATGAGTGTATCTACCTGATGTAAATGTTCAGCCCATATGCTGGTCTTTTATTTGGCTCATAGGAGTGAATTCAATTCCAGACCTGAAGGGCAGCTAGGGGCTATAGTCTCAGGGGTTTCACCAGGCTCTATCAGACCAGTAAACATGGTCCTTTTCTTTTCTTTCTTTTTTTTTTTTTTAAAATGATTGTGAGTGTTGGTCCACATTGTTCTCCTATTCTATCCAATGGCAGTGGTAACTGGGCACCATCTAGTTCTTGTGGTCTCATGGTCATATAGGCTGAGTATTGCGTGATCTACCAGTCCCTTGGACTAATTGTTTCCATGCGTCTTTGGTTTTCTTCATTCTTCTTTGCTCTGGACAAGGAGAGACCCATTGTTGCCTCTAGATGGCTGTTTGCAAACTTTTAAGATCCCAGTCATTACTCACCAAAGTAGGATGTAGAAAAATGTTTTTGTGTAATATGTTACGGAGGGCCATTCATTTTCGAAGAACTACCTCATTGTATTCATTTCATGGATTCTATGGGCAGAATCATTTAAAGCACTCTGAATATATTTAGTCAGAACTTCAACATATTCCATAATATTCTCTAAACCTATTAGGGGTACTCATATACAATCTAAATGATCATACCAATGAAATACAGATCTATGTCATAGAGTTCTTAAGAAGGGGCTATTACCTGGAAGAGGCAAATAAGTTAGCATTTAACCTT
The DNA here is from genome assembly GCF_000298275.1 of Orycteropus afer afer. Classification (NCBI taxonomy): domain Eukaryota; kingdom Metazoa; phylum Chordata; class Mammalia; order Tubulidentata; family Orycteropodidae; genus Orycteropus; species Orycteropus afer. Next base: position 2,401,253 of record NW_006921992.1, on the reverse strand, counting down.
GGGTCCAGTTCAGTCCTATAGTACATCTGCCAATCCAGCCAAGACCAAAGGTTAGAAACATATAACCAGTATGTGCTGTTCGGAATTAACCAGTAAATGCCTGGGCATTGCAACCAATCAGTGGTTAACCAATCAGTAGCTTAAAGAGAAACAGTGACTATACAGTGAGAGAGCTTTGAAGTCCTCTAATATCTCTGGTAGCCTTTGATTATGCTGTTTGCCATGGTTGGCTTGTTCCCAGCAGAGAAAAGCTGTTTGACTTAACCTCACTTTTTGAATGAGGCATCAGCCAAATAAAATCATCCTATACTTGTTGATAACCAAACCCACTTCCATTGAGTCAATTCTGACTCACAGTGACCCCCATAGGGTTTCTGAGGCTATAAATCTTTATGGAAGCAGACTACTTAATCTTTCTCCTCTGGAGTGACTAATGGGCTTAAATCATTGATCTCTGTTTAGCAATACATAGCAGTCTCTATTATGGGAGATGCTGTTTAACGGTTCTTTGGGGGATGTTTTATATCCTTTTTGAGGAACTTTAAAGGCTAAAGTCTGAGTGCTACTTAGAGAATGT
>NW_006921992.1:2396791-2397916 GCF_000298275.1 Orycteropus afer afer | reverse complement strand
GTTATTCTTACTCTTCCTATAAACATACTAACTCACAGTGGTGTTCCCATGACTGTAAGGAATATGGGAAAGTTTTCAGACCTCGTTCATCCTTTGGAACACATGTGGGTATGTATATTAGAGAAACAATATACATTTAGTGAAGTTGAATAAGTTTCACTCATTGTCTTTTTACAAACCTGAGAGAAGATACATGGCAGAGAAACTATGTAAGCATAAGAAAACTTTTGTTTTTCTTCCCATACTTCCAAAGACACTTGAATTCATGGATATGGAAAATCCTTCCCTAATTAACCCTACCGAACTTGTGAGAAGTCTCACGGAAGAGATGACATGTAAAAGTAAGGAACCTGGGAACATCTACATGTCTTCCTCCATTCTTAGACCACATGAGATACATTACACTGTGGAATGATCTTATGAATGTAAAAGAGGTTGGAGACTTTTAGTGTCCCTCCCTTAGGCCACCTGTGAGACCTCAAACACTGAAGAGATGCTGTGACTATAAACATTGTGAGAAAGCCTTCTGTCATATCTTTTTCTTTTTGTGCACAAGTGTTTTGGTTACTTCGTGCTGCTCTAACAGAAAATACCACAAATGGGTGGCTTGAACAAACAAGAGTTTATTTTCTTACAGTTTGGGAGGCTAGAAGTCTACGAGTTCAAAGTGCCAGGATCTAGGGGCTGGGTGAAAGCCTCTCGACCTTGGGCTTCAGCTCTGTCTCTTGCTCCCACCCCACTGAAGCTGGAGGCTTTCTTCACTCAGGCACCTGCTGGCTTGCCGTGGCTGACAAACCCAAAGTTGACAAGTAAAAAGGCATAGTCCTGATATTACCAAACCACACGGCAGGCCACTAATGGAAGTCCATTAAGAGGCCCAAGACCAGCAGACAACATGGCAGGCTGCTAAGCAATGACTCAGCTACATGCAGTATTCGAGCATGCCAAAAGCTACAAAAACCAAAACCAAACTCACTACCGCTAACGGGATGGTGAAATGGGAAAAGTTGTAAGGTGATTTGGGTAGTGGATAAAAAGCCTTAAATCTATCATTGAGTAGGTATCATGAATTTTTTTAATCTGTTTTACATAGTACATTTGCCTGCAGTTTTTTTTTTTTTTTTT
>NW_006921992.1:2395401-2396530 GCF_000298275.1 Orycteropus afer afer | reverse complement strand
AATTATGATCAATATATAACATTTTAATGAAATTAACAACTAAAAGTCATGTATATAAAGTTATTTGTGAGACATGTTACATTTCTTTCTTTTTGTACTAAATCTTCCAAAATGTGGAACCAGTAGATCTCTTAATGTGGTTAAAAAATTTTCATTGGAAAATTTTTATTGGTATTTACATTTCATATATAGATTTCATTTCCTGTTGAAAAAATAGATTTACAAACCAAGGGTACACCAAACATACTTTTCAAATAATCAAATCATATTTATTGTTTAGCTGAAATTAAATACAATTAAGAATTCAGTTTCTTAGCTGTTACAAGGATGGAGGCACCATCCTCCTCTGGTCTCCTCTAACTTCATGGGACAGAGAGATAATCACTCTCAGTAGCCCAAGGCTGACTCCTATGAGGTGGAGGTCAGACATGCCTCTACCCTCTAACATTTTTACCAATCTGACACCAACCATTCCTCCCATGACACTCACTACTTTCTGCTGAATTTGATAATTAGTTGCAGTGGTCACACAGAACTCACTGAGAGTACTCACAATTAAGGGTTTTATTAGGGAAGTGAAACAGGTTATAATTCAGGTTCAGGAATACTTGAGATGTAATTCTTCTATCAGGATAGCTTCCCCTCAGCCATGCCCACAGACATGCCTCTGTTTGGCCCTCAGCCTCTCAGCCTGGCCTCTGCCCTGTTCAGGCAAGTGTTACATAGCTCATATAGCTCTGCTGATAAGTGCACCCTACTCAGCCAGCAAGCCTCTTGCCCAGAGGTACTCAACTTTCTCACTTAGTAGACAGGCTGCCCACCACTCTGTCTTGTGCTGTTCTCTTGGTTCTGCTGCTGCTTCCACTGCTATCTGTCTGCTGTTGTCTCATCACAGATATACTGTCAAAGGATGTACTCTACTCTTGGCTCTTCCCTATCTTGATGGTAGTGAGATCCATTTCTGTGTCTGGCAGGACCCATTTGTAGCCTAGTGGAGTGACAAAACTGACCAATCCATACATTAGGGTTCCATACACTTTATTTCCATGGTCTGAACTCCACAAGGTTGCCATGTATCTTATTTACATTATTGACAAGCTTTCCAGTACTCTTGGTAGGACACAAAGCA
>NW_006921992.1:2392439-2393762 GCF_000298275.1 Orycteropus afer afer | reverse complement strand
AGATATCATAGCTGATACCAGATGGATCTTGGCTGAGAGCAAAGAATACCAGAAAGATGTTTACTTGTGTTTTATTGACTATGCAAAAGCATTCAATTGTGTGGATCATAACAAATTATGGATAACATTGAGAAAACTGGGAATTCCAGAACACTTATTTGTACTTACGAGGAACCTGTACATAGACCAGGAGGCTGTCATTCAAAAAGAACAAGAGAGTACTGCATGGTTTAAAATCAGGAAGAGAGTGTGTCAGGGTTGTATCCTTTCACCATACTTATTCAATCTGTATGCTGAGCAGATAATCTGAGAAGATGGACTATATGAAGAAGATCGTGGCATCAGGATTGAGGGAAGGCTCATTAACAATCTGAGATATGCACAGGACATAACTTTGCCTGCTGAAACTGAGAAGCTGGACTATATGAAGAAGAACATGGCATCAGGATTGAGGGAAGGCTTATTAACAACCTGTGATAAGCAGACCACACCACTTTGCTTGCTGAAAGTGAGGATGACTTGGAGCACTTACTGATGAAGATTAAAGACCACAGTCTGCAGTATGGATTACACCTCAACATAAAGAAAACAAAAATCCTCATAACTGGACCAATAAGCAGTATCACAATAGATGGAGAAAAGATTGAAGTTGTCTAAGACTTCATATTGCTTGGTTCTATAATCAGTGCCAATGGAAGCAGCATTCGAGACATCAAAAGATGCATTGCATTGGGCAAATCTGTTGCAAAAGACCTCTTTCAAGTGCTGAAGAACAAAGATATCTCCTTGAAGACTAAGATGCACCTGACCCAAGCTATGGTATTTTCATTCACCTCATAAGCATGTGAGAGCTGGACAATGAATAAGGAAAACTGAAGAAGAGTTGATGCTTTTGGGTTGTGTTGGCAAAGAATGCTGAAAATGCCATGGAATGCTAAAAGATCTAACAAATCTGTCCTGGAAGAAGTGCAGCCAGAATGCTTCTTGGAAGTGACAATGGTCAGAGTTCATCACACCTACTTTGGTCATGTTGTCAGAAGGGACCATTCTCTGGAGAAGGATGTCATGCTTGGTAAAGTGGAAGGTCAGCGAAAGAGGGGAAGGTCCGCAACAAGATGGACTGACATGGTGGCTGCAGCGATGGGCTCATGTATAGTAGGGATTATCAGGCTGGCACAGGACTGAGCAGTGTTTCATTCTGTTGTACATAAGGTCTTTATGAGTCAGAGACAACTCGACGGCATATAACAACAATGACACAGTCCTGCAACAGCAGTAGTAACCAACAATAATATGTAAGTAGATAGGTAAGGAGCTCCGGTC
>NW_006921992.1:2388484-2392099 GCF_000298275.1 Orycteropus afer afer | reverse complement strand
TTTTTTTTTTTTTTTTCCTGTCCAAAAATGACCCTTTCTGCACATCAGGAAGACCCCTTCCATGTAGGGGAAAGAAATGTATTGATTGTGGTAGCTTAACCCTGGTTAGATCCACTGATAGGTTACAAGAATCAACCTACCATAGGCCTAGCACATACTGACTTCTAGGGGACTTGTGTGTCTCACTTTCCCCTAAATTTAATTCATCCACCCTCAAGCTGTGAATCATTGCAGCTTCTTGAGGGCCAGTTAATGTACATAGTAAAAGTTTCTGAGTCTTCTCTAGAAAGGCAAGTCCTATTTCCTGCACTTATATAGATCCTTCATTTCACCTGAAGAATTGACACAACCAAACCCAGGCACACACAGGAAAGAATGTTTCCTGTGGCAGGTAGAATAGTTCTGTGACAGACAGTGATGTTAGGCAACCCTGCAATTGTTGTCAAGAAGGATTGGAACCAGGGGATTTGTCAGCAAGACTCATGTGACTGGTTGGCCTGGAGGTTACAATAGTAAAAGAAACCTGCATGTTGAGAGGTATTAGCATAATTCAGTATGACAGTAATGGAATTAGATTCCATAGTGCCTAAGGCATTTGACTGCTAACGAGAAGGCTGGTGGTTCAAACCCACCAGCCAGTCCTTGAAAGGAAGTGGGGCAATCTACTTCCGTAGTGATACTGCTTTGGAAACCCAAGGAGGGGTCGCTATGAGTCAGATCCGACTCAACAACAGTGGGTTTGGGGTTTATCCAATTAAATTAATCCAATTTAACATATTCTGTCTCTAACCTCTGAATCAAATAGGAATTGCATAGTAGTGACATTCAATTTCTATTGTTGTTGTTGTTACATGCTTTGGAGTCGGACCTGACTCATAGCGACCCTACTTTCCGAGGCAGTATCACTATGGAAGTAGATTGCCCAACTTCCTTCTGACGAGTGGCTGGTGGGTTTGAACCACCAGCCTTCTGGTTAGCAGTCAAATGCCTTAGGCACTATGCTACCAGAGCTCCCCCACTTTCTATTATATCCTATTTATTCATTCATTGGAATAATTTTCTACATATTCCTTAGGTATTTTTATGTGGTAAAAATAGAAATTGAATTTTCAAATGAATCTCTTGCAAGAACTTATCCAAATGTGATGAATTCCCAACAGAAGAGAGGAAGAGGGAAATCTCAGAATATTTTGATTAAATTTCTGATTAAATTTATTCTAAATAATCCAACTAGGCTGACTTCTAGGTCCTGACTGTGACAAAGACTCTTTAGAAGTCCAGCCAGATGGTATCTGAAAAATACTGAGGGAATTCTGAGGCCAGTTGGAGGTGATTCTTGGATTAGATTTCTTAATGTACCTTTGTAAATATGAATGTATGAGTTTGTGTTTGAAGGACAGAAATACAATAAAAATAGAGAGAGTGTGAGTTTGAGTAACTTTTCTCTTGTGTGTGTGTGTTTGTGTATATCTGTGTGAGAGACAAGCAGAGTGAGTGAGTGAGTGAGTAGAGAAACAGAGGCCATGCCAACTGTCTTTTCAAGACTGGGTTGGTGTGTGTACAGGGGTGAGGGTAGAAGAGTGGAGCCTGTTGTGCCTCACTGCATCCACATGCTTGGGTATCCCCTATTTAATTAAATATCAAAAATAATATTTCAAAATACAATCCCCAGCAGAAGTATGAATTTTAAATACTTTATGTCCTTTTCTTTATATTGAACATCTAAATCCATTTGGTGGCTCACAGCTACAGCATACCTCAATTTGAAAGTTAAATTTGCAAATGTACTTCATTTTCATTTAACTTTCATAAATTTAAGGAGCTCTGGTGGCATAGTACCTAAAGCATTTTACTGCTAACTACAAGGCTAGTAATTCAAACCCACCAACCCCCCTACAGAAGAAAGACTGGGCAATCCACTTCCATAAAGATTTACCACCTCAGAAACCCAAAGGGGGTCACTATGAGTCAGAATCAACTTGATGGCAGTGATGTTGAGTTCATAAATTTCTAGTTATGTGAGATGATCCCCATAGCCAAATTATCCGAATGTGTCTTAAAATTTTCTAACCACTGAATCATCAGTGTTTAAATTTACACTAAGGAGCTCTGATGGAGTAGTGCCTAAGACGTTTGACTGCTAATGGGAAGGATGACAGTTCAAACCCCACCTGCCACTCCATAGAAGGAAGATGGGGTAACCTACTTCCATAAAGATTTACTGCTTTGGTGACCATCTATATGCAATAATAGGTCTCTCCTTGTCCAGAGCAAAGAAGAATGAAGAAAAACAAAGACACATGGAAACAATTAGTCCAAATGACTGGTACACCATGTGATCCTCAGCTTATACAACTATGAGACCAGAAGAACTAGATGGTGCCTGGCTATCACAGTCAGCCACTCGGAGGGGGATCTATGTAGAAGATCCTGGATAGAGTGGAAGAACAAGGTGAAACGAAATTCAAAATCATTAAAGAAAAAGACCAGGTTTGCTGGTCTGATGGAGCCTGGAAGAACCACTGAGACTATGGTCCCTAGCCCTTAGCTGCCATTCAGATCTAGAATTGAACCCACTCCTGTGGCTTCCAGCCAAACAAAAGACAAGCATATGAGCTGCACATTAGATAGATACACTCCTGGGAGAGATTAATCTTGGGAGAATAGAAGGGCTGTGCATGCACAGGGAGACAGCTCACGGTGCAGGAGTGCACCGGAAGAAAGGACACAGGGAAGAGGTGGCTATGGGAAGGAAGTGAGGGGGGAGCTGTTGCATTGTGAGAGATTACAGTCAGTGTCATGACACAAAACATATGTGAACTGCTGTATGGAAAGTGAATTTGTTGTGTAAACTTTGATCCAAATCACAATAAAAATTTACAAAAAAAAAAAAAAAAATGATTTCCCACTTTGGAAACCCAGTGGGAGTCGCTATGAGTGTTGTACAATTTTGGATTCCCACCCACAGTGGAGGAATGTTCCAGTTGCTCCATTCTCACAGGCTCTTTCCATCATCAGTACTTTTCATTGCAGCAATGCTAATGTTGTAGTTGCTCATGGTGGATTTATTGATTTTTTCCTCAAGGCTAAAGTAATCTCGTGTGCCTCATTATCTTCCTTATATTCTCTTTGAAATGTCTGTTCATGTCTTTTACCTGTTATTTTAGTTGTGTTTACTTTTCTTTTCAGTTGAGGTTGGAGATTTTTTTTTCCTGATGAGTCCTTTGTTGGATATGTGATTTTTTTTTTTTTTTAATTGTGATTTGGGTGAAAATTTACAGAGGAAATTCACTTTCCATACAGTTCACATACACTTTGCTCATGACATTGACCACAATTTACAACATTGCAACAGCTCCCCTCCCACTTCCTTCTGACAGTAACCTCTTCCCTGTGTCCATTCCTCCATGCACCCCTGCCCCCTGAACTGTCTCCCTGTGCATAAACAGCCCTTCTTTCTCCCATGATTGTTCTTCCAAGGAGTGTATTTACATCAGGTAAATGTTCTACTCCTACGCCTGTCTTTTGCTTGGCTGGAAGCCACAGGTGTGGGTTCAATTCCAGACCTGAAGGACAGCTAGGGGCCATAGTCTCAGTGGTTTCACCAGGCTCTAT
>NW_006921992.1:2378376-2386817 GCF_000298275.1 Orycteropus afer afer | reverse complement strand
TTTTTGCAGCATCTCTCTAAACTAGGTGAGGGAGACAGGAAATAGCTCTAGGGGCAGTGGCTTTATAACTTGCATTGAGGAAGTGTGCGCTCAGGGAAGAAGGGCTGATTCCAGAGACATGGTCTGCTGAGGGTCCCATCAGAGACTGGTGGTGGTGAGTTGTGCCATCCTCTTGTGTTTGTGGGAGATCCATGTTCTCTGGTCTATTCACTGAAATAGATTCATCTTCTATATTAATGTTCTAGGTGTTATTGTTAACCATAGGCAGGAGACCTTGGTGTAGACAGGACACCTGAGGCCCTCGAATGCCTGTAGTGCATTCTCAGGGATGATCATTGGAATCAAGTGGCACAGTGTTAGCTGCAGGGCTGTCTGTGGGGCCAGGACGAGCCCCTCATCTCACAGGCATAACTGAAGGTCAGTATCTAGACCCAGGACTATAGTAAATCACCTAGTGGATGAGGCACCACTGGCCTTTTCTCCTTGGACACTGGGTGCAGAAAGGGAAAGGGGGTTGTGTCTGGTGTTGATCCTTGGTAATGAAGAGACATTTGTGGGGGGTAGTGCAACTCAAATGAAAGGGATCTTACCCTGGGGCTGGTGAGATGCAGGTGAGCTGCAGAAAAAGAATATAGTTTCTGCAGCTTCAGAGGCTGAATTCTCAGAGCTCCTTCCTTAACACTTTTATATTCACTCTAATCTCTGTAATCTCTAAGCAGCTCATTTCCTTGGAAGCAATGGGATCAGAGGTAAAGGAAACTTCTCAGTTTTGTCCCTATTGGTTTAGCTTTGTGGCTAGGTACATATTCTCTCCCTACAAATAGGTCCATTTTCCTTGGAAAGTGCTCCTCACCCTATGGCTATGACTTCTTACCTAGCCCACTTTATAAGCGCCACTCAATGAACCCGAGTTCTCACCAACCAGACTGAGTCCCCAGTGCCTGATTCAGAAATGTGCTGGTGTCCTTGACCACACCCAACCCACCTAGGATTTCTGAGTGCACTCATCTTCTCCCTAGATGCTAATGGACATACTACTACTAATGGACACAAAGTAAAGTATGTGCCTTACACAGGTGATAATTGCCCTCTGAAGAAACCCAGAACTCCCTCCTTTGTTTGACATTTTGCCTTGGTTCTCTGGGAAAACAACTTGAGAGATTTCCCTCCAAACCCTGAGGAGTTACCTTTGCCCTAGTTTTCTACCCCCTAGATATGTTACTTTTATCCAGGTTGATTGACATTTCCTGGGTAAGCTGTAAATAACTTAGTTTGATATTTTTTGTCTGGCCTTGGCCTGCAGCCCACCCTGTGACTGGTATGCACCTTGCAGGCATTCGTAAATAAACTATCTGTAGTTTCCTATGCAGATGAAGGGTCTATAGTCTACAGAGAGGGGACTGGTCAGTTCGTGACCCCCACTGGGAGAAGCCATGCCTTGAAATCAGAGAGGAGTTTGTAGATATAAACAGCCAACCCTACAGAGGTTTCTGACAAATAAACAGGAAGAAGCAAAAGGAAGAAAATGGAACCAGAGAAAGAGAGAGGAGGCAAAGACCTTTCCAAAAGGGCTGTAGCACTGAAGATGGTGATAGGCTCAAAAGGGGCTAAGTGGCAGAGCCGGTGGTGATGGGGCCAATAGGAGCCTGTCCTCGGGGTTGAGAGGAGGCCTGCACGACTGAGAGGAGCCTAGCTGTTCTACACAGAAGGGAGACTTGCTGCATGCACCTTGATCCTGAGCCTGAGTTGTACCCTATTTCTTAATAAACATCTTAACTGTAAGTATGGTCTTTGAGTTCCATGTGGCCACTGCAACAGATTATCAAACCTGGAAGAGAAGTATGGAGTGCCATGAAAGGGATAGTTGGTGTCAGAACTGATAAAAAGGTTGGAGAGTGGAGGTTGTCTGACTCCACTTCGTAGCCATCAGCCTTGGGCTGATCTTCATTTGCATTATCCTCCCTGAAGTTAAACAGATTCTGATGCTACTGTTCCTCTTCCCACCATTTTATAGTAGGGCAAAGGAGCAGGAATGCTCCTGATACCAGTAAATCAAGAGAAGCTCACCCATCCTAAATAAGAACAACAAATGCTGTCCATTGCCTGTAGGGAGTCGTCTCCTTTTATTACCCACTTTTATTATCCTTTTTCCCTACCTGTTCTCTACTTGGTGACTTGGCACACAGACATGATTGTCCTGTTAGTATTTAACCCCAGGAGAGAGGGACTTAGACGTTCTTCTCCCAAAATTCAAAATGAAGTGTGCCCAATGCGACCTAACATTGCCCTGGGACAGGACTCTCAGGGACAGTGGCTGACGAGGCATGTTTTTCTACTCATTTTTGCCCATTTATTCTGTGAGTAACACAGTGCCTATTGACTATGCCATTAAAACAGTGGTCTGTACTCTGCTTCAACTGGTCTTTACTAAGAACTTGTGAATATAGTTACATTGCAAGGATCCTCCGTGAACCTTCTTCCTAACTTTGGTTTAGAATACTGGGGACAGATTCTAGACAAAAGGGTTGGGTCCTTGCAGCTGATGGAAGAAAAAGCCTGATATTTGCCTGCAGAGCAAGCATTTTAATGGTTGAAATTCCTCCATATGCAGTTTTTCTTGAATGTTAAAATAGCTTTCATTTTTTTTTTTTTTACATTTCTGACAGTTTTTAAAGTAATTTATTTGTTAAAAATATACATAACAAAAAATACAACAATTCAGGGACATATGTTCTTCGAGTTGTGTAACCATTCTCAGTATCTTTTTCCAAATTATTCCTCCATTGTTAAAGTCACTAGCCCCTAAGCTCATCTGGCCTTTTGAGTTGCTATTGTCCATTTGATCCCATAGAGATGATTCTTTAAAAGAGCACAATTCTCAAGGCTGACATACTTGACTAAGCTAAACTATTTTATGGTTCAAAAAAGACTTCAGACGATAATTTTGGCTTAAGATTTAAAGATTTTCAGGGTGATAGTTGCAAGGGCACATACAGCCTGGATGGCTCCAGAAAATCTGGATTCCATGGGAATTTGAAAATCTGTTCTGCATTCTACTACCACCATCCCTTTCAATCAAGGTTCTTCTATAAAAGCTTTGACAAATGAAGAAGTTGCTCACGGAACCAATTAGACGTACATTCTATTTCTTCCTCTGATTCCTGACTCTCCTTCCTCTGCTGCTCCAGGTGATAGAAATCAATTGTTGTACTTGGATGACTACTTACAAGTGTTAAGATTCCAGGTATTATGCAATGAACCTAGGTAGAACAGAAGCACTAAAACAGTATTAGGTCAATTGAATGGGATGTCCTATGAAACTATGATCCTAAAGCTCCAAATCAAGAAAACAAATCCTGGGAGGTATTCAGTTACTCATAAGGTGTTTGGTTTCAATTTTCCCACATCCTCACCAATATCTATTTTCTCTCTGTATATATTTCATCTTACCCATACTTGTGGGAATGAATTGGTATCTCATTGTGGTTTTATCCATGTTTTTATTGACTATACAAAGGCATTTAACTGTGTGGATCATAATTATGTATAATATTGGGAATGAGAATTCTAGAATACTTAATTGTGCCCATGAGAAACCTGTATATAGAGCAAGAGGCAGTTATTGCAACAGAACAAGGAGATACTGCAGGGTATAAAATCAGAAAAGGTGTGCATCAAGGTTATGTCCTTTCACCATACATATTCAATCAGTATGCTTAGCAAATGATCCAAGAACCTGGACTATAAGAAGAAGAACACGGCATCAGGATTGGAGGAAGACTCATTAACAACCTGCAATGTCCAGATGATACCATCTTGCTTGCTGAAAGTGAAGATGACTTGAAGCACTTACTAATTAAGATCAAAGACTACAGTCTTCAGGTTGGATTATACCTTAAGATAAAGATAATGAAAATGTTCACAACTGGACCAATAAGCAACATCATGATAAATGGAGAAAGGATTGAAGTGGTCAAGGATTCCATTTTACTTGAATGCACAATCAATGCCCATGGAAACAACAGTCAAGAAATCAAATGATGAACTGCATTGTATAATCTCCTGCAAATCTCTTTAAAGTGTTAAAGAGCAAAGATGTCACTTTGAAGACTAAGGTGTGCTTGACTGAAACCATGGTATTTTCAATAGCCTCATATGCATACGAAAGTTGGATAATAAATAAGGTTTGCAGAATTGATGCACCTGAATTATGGTGTTAGAGAAGAATAATGAATATACCAGAGACTGCCAGAAAAATGAACCAGTGTGTCTTGGAAGAAGTGCAGCCAGAATGCTGCTTAGAAGTGAGAATTGCCAGACTTTGTCTCTCATATTTTGCTCATGTTATCAGGAGGGACTAGTCCCTGAATAAGGATATTATGCTTGGTAGAGGGTCAGGGAAAAGGGTAAAGACTTCCAAGTGGCTGGAACAATGGGCTCAAGCATAGCAATTGACTGTAAGGATGGCTCAGGACCAGGCAGGCAGTGTTTCATTCTGTGGCCGCTATGAGTTGAAACCGCCTTGACAGCATCTAACAACAGCTGCCTAAACTGTGAGAAAATACATTTGTTTGTTAACCCTTTTGTGACCTGTACAACATATATTGGCCTAAACTCTCACCACTGACTTGGTGACTTAATCTTTTTTTTAAAGACATTAAACCTGTTAATCATGGATCTCACCACATACCAAAGCAGAAAACCCATTAGCTTAGAATGATGAAGGAGACAGACACAGAAGGAAAGCTGTCTGCCCCTTGAAATTCTACAGGTAGGAAAAGAGCTACATCTGTTGTCCTCCAAGAAAAGGACCATCCTTGGAGTAGCTCAAGATCAGCAGAACTGTTGAAAGGAACATTGGAAACAGCTGACTGTCAGTTTCAAAAGGTGGAGCCATGACCTCCTCAGTCTTAAAGGGTAGAGCCACAGTTTAGGTTTGAAAGGGTGGAGCCATGGCTTCTGGGCTTCAAAGAGTCAAATCTCCAAGTGGGCTCTAGAGTGTGAGGCTGCCATTAAGATGTGCCAAGAGGATTGGGCCAACCCCAAAATATGAGGGGGTGGGGCTGCCATGCCCAAGGGGTAGAACAGAGTCTGCTGGGGCTGAGGGGCCTAATCCCAGAATCCTGAGAACATCGTCAACACCCAGACTCTAGAGGGCAGGGCCATTGCCCAGGTGGTTTTATAGAACAGAGAATTCTTTCCAATCCTTGAGAGCTAATGTTATTTGTTCTGCTGGATGCCCATTATCCCTTCTCTCCAGTTCCTTCCATTTGTAAAGGAAATGTCTACCTTGTGCCTATTCCACCACTGTACTTTGGAAACAGGTAACTTACAGTCTAGATTTCACAGATGAAATTTTGCACCAGGACAGAATATCCCTAAAGTCTCACCCATATTTAACTTAGATGATTCAAAAGTTGTGAGATTTTGCACTTGGAAATTATGATTTGGGGGATGATGTTATGGAATGAGTGCATCTTCTAATTGAGGACATGAATTTGGAAGGCTAAACATAAATTATTATGGATTGAATTGTATTCCCAAATTTTGTGCTGTAACTCCTAACTCCTATACTTGTGGTTATACTCCTATTTGAGAATAGGCTTTCTGTTATGTTACTGTGGCAGTGTTATTGTGGGGTGTATCTTAATCTGAGATACAAAAGAGCAGATTAAGCAAGCAAGCTAGCAAGCAAGTAGAGATGGGGAAAGCTAAATGCCACACTGAGGAACAAAAGGAGCTCTGGTGGCGTAGTACCTAAGGCATTTGACTGCTAACCAGAAGGCTGGTTGTTCACACTAACCAGCCATTTTAAGAAGGAAGACTGGATAATCTACTTCCATAGAGATACCACCTTGAAAACCCAAGGAGGGGTTGCTGTGACTTGAAATCAATTTGATGGCAGTGAGTTTGGTTTGATTTGGTTTGGTTTTGAAGAACAGAAGATGAAGAGAGACAAGAAACTTCCCCTAAAGCTGAGGCTTGCCCTCCAGCTGGTACTCCCCTATATTCAGACTTCTAGTTGCCTAAACTGTGAGAAAAATACATTTGTTAAAGTTGCCCACTTGTGGTATTTCTGTCATACCAGCACTAGAGAACGAAGACAAATGATGTGTAGAGGTAGAGAACTTGGACTTTATTTTTATAAGGGACTCAGCCATAACATGCTTAGTCAGAATGCAGAAGGCCTAAGACATTTTGATGGATAAAGGAATATAAAACATAAGAAGTAAATGCCTGTGAAACAGGGATCTGTTGCTTTATATTTTTATTACTGACATAAATTTAAAATTCCTTTCTTATCTATGTAGGAGATCTTGGATAGGATGGGAGAACAATGTGGAATAAAACTCAAAATTATTTAAAAAAGAAAGGGGTGGGGGGACCAGGTTTGCTGGTCCGATAGAGCCACATAGAACCACTGACACTAGGGTGCCTAGCTGCCCTTCAGGCTTGGAACTGAACCCACTCCTGTGGCTTCTAGCCAAATAAAAGACAGGCATATGAGCTGAACATTTACATTAGGTAGATACACTCCTTGGAGAGCTCAGTCAGGGGAGAATAGAAGGGCTGTGTATGCACAGAGAGACAGCTCAGGGGGCAGGAGTGCATGGGAGGGAAGGACACAGGGAAGAGGTAAGTATGGAGAGGAAGTGGGAGGGGAGCTGTTGCATTGTGGTATATTGCAGTCAAGTCAATGTCATGAGACAAAGCGTATGTGAGCTGCTATATGGAAAGTGAATTTGCTCTGTAAACTTTCTCCCAAATCACAGTTTAAAAAAACAAAATTCCCTTCTTGTACATTTGATGGGTGAAAATAAGATATCCTCTTCTCCAACAATTATGAAGATCACTATGAACTGAGATAGAAGGACTTCCACTACCTATTGTAAAGTAGCAAAAGAAGCACATTTATGTGAAGGTAACATGATATAAATAATATACATTTACTTATGTATATACCAGGAATCCTGGTGGTGAAGTGGTTAAGTGTCTAGCTGCTAAGTGAAAAGTAAGCAGTTCAAATCCACCAGCCACTCTATGGGAAAAAGATGTGGCAGTCTGCTTCCAAAAAGATTTACAAGTTTTGGAAACTCTACTCTGTCCTATATGGCATCTGTGAGTCAGAATCGACTCCATGGCAGTGGGTTTATATATGTAGTAGGCAGTGTTTTGTTCTGTTATACATAACATCGCTTAAGTTGGAACTGGCTTGATGGCATCTAATAACAACATTTATTCTATGGAGAGGGGTACTCCTGAGAAACACTGAAAGTTTACATCAGAAACTATAAAATGCAAATGGCTAGCAACTGGTGGTGATATTAACAGAGCACAGGTGATAAAGGAGGAAGTCAGACTTCTCCATATATTTTTTTATATAGTTTTTACTTCTCAACCATGTGAAAATAGTATATGTTGACTACATTAATTCAAAATGAAACCACTTTTAAAATTAAATATAAACTGCAACAAACGTAACAGCAAATCAAACTGTCACCACTCATCTGTCAGTTTATCATACAGTGGTGACTCATGTGTTGCTATGATGTTGGCAGCTATGCTGCCAGTGCTTCAAATACCAGCAGCATCATCCATGGTGGACAGGTTTCTGTGGCGCTTCCACATTAAGACAGAATAGGAAGAAAGCCCTGGATATCTATTTCCAAAAGCCAGCCGACAAAATCCTTATGGTTCAAAACAGAACACAGTGCTGGACGATGAGCACCTTGGTGGGGAGACAAAACTCAAATATATTGATGACCATGAAGTTGCACTGGACCAGGCAACTTTTGTTCTGTTATAAATAAGGTCACCATGAACTGGAGCCAACTTGATGGAAATTAACCACATCAAACTGATCATACAGTCATGCAGAGAAAAGAATTTGCATTTAAGTTAATATTTGAGAGTAATTTTTGTTGTTGTTGTTAAAAATATACACAGCAGACTTCCAGTAAGATGGAGGAATAGGCAGACAAGTGACAGAGACAGACCCTCTTCAACAAAGAAAAGAAAAACCAATTGACAGAGATACAGAAGATAATCCTGGAGCCCCGAGCTTTGAAAGGAACTAGACAGAAGTGGATTAGGCACCAACTAGTGGAAAAACCTGAATGAAAACAGTGAGTACAGAGATGGTCAGAGCTGCAGACTGTCAGATACTCTGATGGGACCAATAGCCTGAATATTTCCAAGCAGTGTTGGGACCTCAGAATTGAACGAAAGATCAGCCCTGGTCACCAAGGACTGCAGGGACAACTGTGCTGGTGGCCTACGACTAGGAAGGGAAACAGCAAGGAGGGAGACAACCTGAGCTGTTGACTTCTGCTGTCTGGAGGGCACAGCCATTATGGTTCTTTACATGTGGCAGCCATTTTGGATATTAAAGTGACTGAGGGTGCAGCCATTTTGAATCTTTACAAGTGGCAACCATTTTG
>NW_006921992.1:2364006-2364778 GCF_000298275.1 Orycteropus afer afer | reverse complement strand
CTTTTCCCAGTCAAATTTTGAGTGCCTTCCAACCTGATGGGGCTATCTTCCAGGACTGTATCAGACAATGTTTCACGGTTATTCATAAAGCTATTCATAATTTCAGGCTATTGCAATAGCTTGAATAAAGTCTAGCTGATCTATTTAACATTGTCTGGCAGAATTTTAACAGAAGACAGAATCATAATATTCATTCTGAATTAAGATTATGAATATAAATTTACAATGTAAAGAAATATATATTCTAGATATTCAGAGAAAGACTAAAATGATATTATACTCCAGTAGTACTGAGCTGATGACACACACAGACTTTGGTTTCTAAAAGGTATCAGGAGTTGTTCCAGGTTTCTAAGTCTGGAACAGGAAAGTACAAAGTGATCTGGACTTATTTGGTGTCAAAGGGACACAGGAACAAACCTACAAGGGCTAGCTTTGGGAGAATTTAAACATCAAAACAAATGGCAGCAATTCATTAAAATATAGCTGATGAAGAAAAATCCAAGAATCCACTATGATACTCCAAGATAAAAAAATATAGAGAGAGTGCAGAGGGGAAAAAAACTCTTGTTCTTAGAAAACCTCCTTTTAAAAAATAGAAAAAAGAATGACAGAAAAAGCTACCATTTTGTAATCACTCCAATGTAAAATCAGATTAAGGGAAAACATCAACAACTGATGTTAAAGTTCTTGGGTAGGTGTGCTGGGGAAGAGATTACTCCCTCTCACCAGGGTATCATTCACAGATGACAAGGGCAATAAATGTGACTTT
>NW_006921992.1:2353013-2362756 GCF_000298275.1 Orycteropus afer afer | reverse complement strand
TTAAACAGAACTATCCTAGATCCAACATTTACTTTACGAAAAGAATATGAGCCAAAAAATTAAACAAAATCATAAGAAAAGAACTATCAGAATCCTTAACACTTTATAAGACTAACTTACCTGGAATCTTCAAGAGTCAGTAAAATAGATTTTAAAAATTGCAAGAAAATACTCTAAACAGATTATAAACAAACCCACTGCCATCGGATGAATTCCAGCTCATAGTGACTCCCACTGGGTTTCACAGATGGTAAATTGTTATGGAAGTAGACTGCCCCATCTTCCTTCCCTGGAACATCTGGTGGGTTTGAACCACTAGCCTACTGGTTAGCAGTCATATGCCTAAGGCATTGCAGCACCAGAGTTCCTTAAACAAATTATAGAGATCTAAAAATAAAAAAGGCAATGTGAAAATTTTGTTTGCACTCTAGCTGCCAAAAAACCCAACATGAGTTGGAGCCTACTAAGGGCAACTAACAATAAATACTTTTGGACAACTAGCACATTTTTTTTAGTGTGGGACAAAGGTGAATTTGGGTCGTCCCCCCCACCCCCTGCCAAGAGAGTGGACTTACTTTTAGGAGGTGCCTGCTAAAGATTCAAGGGTAAAGTGGTATCTGCAATTAACTATTGAATGTTCTGTCATAATGTATTTACAGGTATGAACAAATCAGGCAAAATCGTAACAATTGGTAAATCTATATCAAGGGTTATGGGTGCTTGTTTTATTGGAACTACAGATTTTCTTTAGACTAGAATTTCAAAATAAATACCTGACAGAAAATCCATCTGTTGAAAGTCACCTTTTTCATGGTAAACTCAATGAACAACTTCCGCTACTTACATACACATAATCCTGCATCCTCTTTCGTCTTAGGCATTCCCATATTTTAAACCTCTGTAGAATTCTGAGGTGTGGGAAGTGAGGAAGATGGCTTGAGAACAGAGCTGAGTAGAGCTTTTCTTAGTGGTATTCATTCATTCATTCATGGATTTGTTTACATTAGACACTTGAGCTTTCTAATAACCCAAAAAAAGTTCCCCTTTTCACATGAATGTAATTTATAAAGGTTCAAAGATTGACACTCATAGCCAGGGAACTTATACCTAATGTCCACTGGGACATGCCAGAATGACAGGTCAAGGAGGACAGAGCAAGGCTTGGGCAAGTGTCTCTTTGACATGAAAAACAGAAATGTTTTTTCATTCTGGAGAAATGACACAAATTTCCAAGAGGAACTTGAAAGGCAATCGTTGAGGCAGTGAGCAGTAAGATGGCTGTTACAGGCTGACCCACTAGCTCAGGTGTGCACGTCTACTTCTGGTTTCCAAACCAGGAAGGGAATACTTGCCTGGGGCTCCAAGGATTTTAGTGACAAGGAGTAGCAGCCACTTCCTACAGCTAAACCTGAGGAGAAACTCTATTTTCTTTTTGCAAAAGCTGTGATTGGGCCTTGGGAGACAGCAGGCTGGCAGCGGCAGTGGTAGAACCCTATACACAGGGGCTTCGGGTCTGAGATTGCTACAGGCCGCCTGTTCTCAACAAATGCAGGTGGCCTGGCAGGTGATACTTCTACCCAAATGTCCTCCCTGATGCTAGTGCCAAACAGAAGTGTGCTAGACTCCACCACAGAGCAGCCTCTCCAGATCTCAGTAGCAACTGTGAGTATACTTGCTGGCGGAAATGAAAAAAAAAATAGTACAACCCTTTAGATTGGCAGTTTCTTATAAAGCAAAACATGTTGTTGTTATGTGCCATCGAGTCGGACCCAACTCATAGCGACCCCTCCTTGGGTTTCTGAGGCAGTATCACTTCGGAAGTAGATTGCCCCATCTTCCTTCCGAGGAGTGGCTGGTGGGTTTGAACTGCCAGCCTTCTGTTTAGCAATCAAGTGCCTTTAGCCATTATGCTACCAGAGCTACTAAAGTTTTCCTAGGAGTAGAATTGCTGTCATATGATATGTGTAAAGTCAAACATACACATACCATATGACAGCAATTCTACTCCTAGGAAAATGAAAATTTTATGTTCACATAAAACCTGTGCAGAAAATATTTTTTATCAGATTTATTCATACCAACTGGAAACCCAAACTTCTTCCAAATGGTCACTATACACTGTGGTATGTCTATACAATAGAATACTACACATTAATAAAGAGGAACAAACTATCATTATACTCATTAATAGGGATGGACCTCTAATACATTATGTTAAGTGAAAGGAGGCAGAATCAAAAATCTACACAGTGTATGGTATTTACAGAGACAGCTACCAGGGATTCACAGTCAGGGGAAGATTTGATTGAAAAGAGGCAGCATGAGGGAAGATTTTTCAGGAAAGGAGATATCCTCTGTACTTTCATTGTGCTGATCATTATAAATGGAATGCATTTGTCAACTCATATTAGCTGTATGTTCTAAAAGTGATTTGCTGTTTTAAAATTATAAAAAATAAAGCTAAAACATTTTACAAGCAAAGAACAATTAATGTTTGTTGTTTTTTTTTTTTTAAAAAAAAAAAAGGTAATTAGGGAGAAAAACCATCTCCATCTTTGAGGTAGATGGTTCATATTAATGTCCTAGGATGGACTGCCTCTTTAGGCTGGTTCATTAGCATTTATAAAAAGTATATTTACATGTAAATGTTTTACAAAGTGTCATCACCATACACACACTTTTTATACCCTGCCTTTCACACATTATGCTATGATTGCCTCTCCTATGGTCTTAAGTTTTTCTGGGAAAAAAAAAACCCAACCATTTAGTTTTAGTCTGGGAGTTCAATATTCTGATGTATTGTCAGGAATTTATCTAAAACAACTACCTTCCTGGTGTACAGTGAATTTCATGGTTTCTACTACCAATCACTATTACTAACAGGCACCATCTTGGTGCCCAGGGATTTCCATATGATGACTCTACAAGAGGAAGTGCTGGGAAAAGATGGAATTAACCTAGGTGTCCATCAACAGAAGAATGGATAACCAAACTATGGTACATACACGCAATGGAATACTATGCAACACTAAAGAATAATGTAAAATCTGCAAAACCCTGCATAACATGGATGAAACTTGGAGGACATTTTGCTGAGTGAAATAAGTCAATCACAGAAGGGCAAATATAGTATTAGTTCATTATTGTAAAAAGTCAAGGAAAAGTTTATACATGGAAAGAAACTTTCTTTGTTGGTTACCAGGGGTGGGAGGGGAGGGAAGGGAACAATGAAAAAAAAAAATGCATTGACCCATGCCACTTTAGTTTTGTGTATTTCACTGTACATAAATTATATTTCAATAAAATATATTTTTTTAAAAAAAGGAACTCCTGGGTCAAGAGAAGATCTAATTGGAAGGCTTCTGTAACCTGTACTCACCATTTCCCGGGTGCCTTACATGAGTAGTAAGTGAGGTATCTCTTAGCTCAACGTGCAGCTTAGTGGTGCTGAATAAACTTCTAGGCCCATCACCCCCTTGGCCTTGTCTCTACTAACACAAGAGCCCCAGCCAGGCTCCCATCTTCTCCGGGCCGGTAGTGTATGTGCGTACCAGCTGGACAGCAGTCACTATTCCAGAACAGCCTGGCAACTACAGCCTCAGGTCCTGGCCTGGTGAACACTCTTGGTCAGAATTGCCAAACCCTGAATGTATCCCTGAGCACAGGCTCTGTGTCAGTGTCAGTAAGAAGGTCCACTGAAGTCAGGTCAGGCTGGAGCTCTGTGTGAGCCCACCATCCCCTTGGGCCCTGAGAATGAGCAGTCTTTCCATGCAAACCTTGTTTCTCACACCAAATTAGAGGGTTATGTCCCATAGGATGATTTTGGGTTAAAACTTTGTGAGGCTTCCTTATCAATAAAGCAGGGATCATGATAGTTGTAGAGAAAAATAAATGAGATGCAAAGCAAAATATGTCCAGTACAACACTAACATTCACTACAATCTTGATTCTATTAAAAACATTGCTTTGTATATGAGGAATGCAAAAACAAAACTGTGAAAGGACCAAGAGTGTGGAGATTCTAGTGACTTTTGCTTTTCTAGACACATTTCAGTTCAAGTAAGTTTTGCACAATGAGAATATACTGCTTTTTATACAGAGAGAAAATATTAACACTTGATAGCTGATTAAAAAAAAAAAGAACACACACTTGAAAACAGTCATATGTTAATGAAAAGATTTTTTATACAAATGAACCAAAATGTAAACATTTCTTATCCAAATTCAAATCCAAGAATCAAAAGCGTACTTAGAATGATATTATTCACCCTAATGTTTTTTATCAGAAAATAAAAAGTGGAAATGAATGCATATGGGGATAAGATAACGCAAATTTCACATTTGTAACTTTGATGAGTTTCATCCTGTGGTATAAATTTCCTTGTGCACAAAAAGGGAAATAAATAACTTGGCATGACATGTAGATGTTTCCAGGTACCTTACATTTACATGTCTGTCCAGTGTGAGTTCTCACATGTTCAGTTGGGCTAATTAGGGAAGGCTTTTCATATGCATGAATCCAAATCCTTTGATTGAAAGTGTAGGGAGAAGAACACATTATTATTCACATTCTTTACACTTACATTGTTTCTTTGCCATGTATCTTCTTTCAGGTTTATGAAAAGAGGAGGGATGAAAGCTATCCAACATTACTTAGACACATATTATTTTCTATCCAGTATATCTACTCAGATGTGTTCCAAAGAAGGAGGGACATCTGAAGAGTTTCCACATTCCTTACCTTCATAAGGACTCAAGTGTAAGTATGTTTACAGAGGGGAAAAAAATAAACTTTCACATTCCTTACATTCATAAGGTTTTTCTTCAGTGTGAACTCAAATATGAATACCCCTTCATAAAACTTCTGTGCACTGTGATTTCTTACATGGTAAGTGAGAGATCAGAAATGACTAAATGCTTTTCCCACATTACTTACATTCATTAAGCCCACTCTCCTCTGTTCTTATATGTTTAGTGAGGGATGAGAAAAAACTAAAGACTTTCCCACATTACTTACGCTCATAAGGCCACTCTCCACTGTGAGTTCTTATATGTATAGTGAGGGATGAGGACTGACTAAAGGCTTTCCCACACTCCTTACATTCATAAGGCCTCTGTCCATTATGAGTTCTTATATGAGTAGTGAGGTGTGAGGCCTGACTAAAGGCTTTCCCGCATTCTTTACATTCGTAAGGCCTCTCTCCACTGTGAGTTCTTGTATGAGTAGTAAGGTGTGAGGAACGACTAAAGGCCTTCCCACATTCCTTACATTCGTAAGGCCTCTGTCCATTGTGAGTTCGTATATGTCTATTGAGGGCTGAGGAGTGACGAAAATCTTTCCCACATTCCTTACACTCATAAGGCCTCTCTCCACTGTGAGTTCTTAAATGTCTAGTGAGAGCTGAGGAACAACTTAAGGCTTTCCCACATTCCTTACATTCATAAGGCCTCTTTGCATTGTGAGTTCTTATATGTATAGTAAGCAATGAGGAAAAACTGAAGGCTTCCCCACATTCCTTACATTCATAAGCCCTCTCACCACTGTGAGTTCTTATATGCCTAGTAAGGGATGAGAAATGAGTAAAGACTTTTCCACATTCCTTACATTCATAAGGCTTATTTCTGCTATGAAATTTTTTATGTAACGTGACCAATGAGGGACGAGTATAGGTTTTCCAACATTCTTTACCTTCATGTTTATGACTTTTCACATGTGTTTGAAAGGATGAGAAACTACAGAAATCTTCCCCGCAATTGTTACACTCATAGGGTTTCTCTTTAGTGAGTGTTGTTCCAGGATTCTTAAGAGTTGAGATGCAAATGAAGCCTTTCTCACGTACCTTACATTTATATGGTTTCTCTCCAGTAAGAGTTCTTACAGAAGTGCTTAGATGAGAGGGACAACTGCAGGCTCCTCCACATTCCTTACACTGAGAGGTACTGCATCCAGTGTGAGATCGGGTATGAGGCTGAAGGAATGCGTGATGCATGGCAGATTTTCCACATTGACAGCATTCAGAAGGATGCAATTCAGCAGTTCTTTTGATCACAGTAATATCTGCAACCCGGCTAAAGGCTTTTCCACACTGGGTGCCTTCATTACTTTCACTGAGGTGCTCTCCCATCTGCCTTCTGTTAAAAATAGGCAGCATGTGGTTGTAAAACAATCTGTCACCATTTCACTACTACCATGCACAATTAAGGTGCACATTTTTTGCACTGAGTTGTCTCATGTTTCTAAGGTTAAATCATCTAGCAGAGATGCTACCATTACTCTCACAGTATTTCTAAAATAAAGATCTTTCTGATAATTGAGAGCAAGTGAAAAAGGTTTTGAATATGTGACTCACCTTTATGAAAATATATTGAACACAATTTCAGAACTAATTAAATGTATATAAATACATATATGTGTGAATACATACAAACACATATGCATATTTAATGTTATGACATCCTGTAATGGTATCAGCTGGCCTCCATCTTAGATAATGCATCAACATCTATGTTGAGCCCCTTCCTCACCCTGTTAGCTAGTATATCACACCCTGCTACAGCTAGTTGCCCCAGGTAACGATGCTAGCAAAATACTCATGTTTCCCACTTCTCATCTCACCACAGCTGCCCCATTTAGTTACCATGCCCTCTTTTCCTTAATTCCTGCTCTTTATTTTCAAAAGGATTGATGCCCACTTACCCCTTAAATTCCCTTCATGCCACCATCCGACCCTAATAAAGGCTGTGCCCCAGGTCTGCATTCTCTCTCCCCACAACCTGTTCTCCACATGTGCCATGGTCTACTGTCATGCCATGCACCCCTGTACATGGTCCTGTGGTAATAAAGTTCATTTCCATTGTTATGTCTTATGCTTGAAGCATGACTTTCCATCCAGGACAGTAATAACCTGGGCCGTGGGAGATTGATTCCTGTCCCCTCCCACCCTTTTGAGGTGAGAGCTAGGTTGAAATCAAACCTACATAGAACACACCTTAAGACTCTCTTCGAGGCACTGCTCTCCCATGTGAATGACACTCACCTCATATGTCTCCCCTGGCTTTTATGCTGATCTTCAATGCCATGCAATTTGCAGATCTCTCCTAACATGGAGGACCAGGTGTCATTCTTCATAAATTGCACTATTATTTGTTCACTGGATAACTTTTCTCCATCATTAAAGTTTTGAGAAACTGACCCAATGATTCAAGTTGAGATTCAAATTAGGAAACAAAAAGCAAAGAAATTATTAGGAAGGAAAAGCAGCTGTGAGCAAAGGAAGACAGACTGTGATGCATTTGGCCCTGACATCATGTAAAAGCAATTTACTAGGAATACTTCCATGAAGATTGAAAGTGAGTGTGACATAAATCAAATGTAACTAGGAGAGCAAAGTATAAAGATGTTAGACGTGATGTACATTTAACGTTGAAAGGGAAAGGGGGAAGGTCTTTCTCCATGAAAAGGTGTAAGAGGACTGATGAAAGTCAGAAAAGTAAGCTGAGTTATCTGTGAAGTTCAGTCTCTTTGATCCAAAAAGAGTTTTTCTAACTGATTTAGTCAAATCTAATTACCCCCATTCAGCGCTGGTCCTTCAAAGGATTCTTGCTTTTCTGGTGCTCCCCGACACAGTGGTGCTGGATGGGTCCTATCTCTACTCTCCTCAGATCTTTCTCTTGCTTCTCTGAGAGAACACATGGGTGTAGCTGGCATGGTGCTCTTGGAGAAAGGCTTATCATCAGGGAAGACAGTGAAGAACAATGAACATCTCCCTGACACTGAGCCAATACTTTGGCCTTCAGGATCTCTGGAGATGGGCAGCGTAGAGTTTATGCAGCAAAATATTGATGTCAAATTTTATTTTGACACAATAAAACTCTTTACAAGGTCCCAAAACACAAATCTCTCTATGCCCTAAAATGACCCAGAAGCCAATGCTCATATTTACAACACTTTTAGAGCTTCAAAGCTTTTAACCAGTAGAGAAATGAAAAGTCAGTTTAATACGTAGAGGTTCATGTTGATGTGGGAGCCAGGCTGTGCAAACTCCATAGAGCAAAAGCCCTCATTTGTTTTACTTAACAGTGTATTCTCATTTCTCAACCAAAATACCGGAGAAAGGTCAATGAGTATGATATATTTGTTCACTAAATGAGTAAATTAAAAAAAAAAAAAAAAAAAAAAAGCCATCTTTACCTACTGAGGCCAGGTTTCTGAAGGTTTCCATCATCACGTCTCTGTAGAGTTTCCTCTGGGCACGTTCCAGCAAAGCCCACTCTTCCTGGGTAAAGACCACGGCCACATCCTCAATGACCACTGAGTCCTAAAACAACCCACATATTCTGCATCAGCAAGATACCATGTACACAAGTGTGTGCAAGAGGAAGGGTGAGGCTGACGGTCCTGGGAAACAGAATTCACAGGGATTTCACACAAGGTCCTGTGTTTTACAGTCTACTCTAGGGTTTAGTCAACAGCCTCTTCCTTTTGCTATCTGCGTTCACTTCCTCACTGATCGCATCCTATTACGTAGACTTCTAACACACAGAAATAATCTCTTCACAGTGTGACTCAGCCCAATTTGAGTCTTCCTCCTCTCTCTCTCTATGGTCTAGAACACTTAGAACACACAGCACAAATTAAGAGAAAAGCTCTACAAATAAGTCTTATTTCCACATTCAGATCATCATTCCCTTATGATACAAATAATTTCACCTCTTTTCATAAGACCCACAAAAACATTAAACACAAAACATGAAGCACAGGGTCACAGCAGGCTGAGATAGTAACAAGTAATAAACATGCAATGACTGACGTTTTTTCCTTTTGCCCCTCACCAGCCATGGTACACAAGACCCTAATTGGCTGGATTTTCTTGAACAACTCCAAGTGGTCAGGAGGTGACAGGACTACTTCCCTGAAAAAAGAATATTCTTTTACAAAATTATGAATTTTTACATGTCTATTTTTCAATAATTCATCAGCTGCACTATCATCTTCCCCTGCCTTTACATGCAGTCAGGCAAGAGTACTGAAAAGTTAAACAGAACCCAAGTGAGAGAGACAGGACACATGAGAATCTAGCCCTCCCACAATTCTCAACATTTTCAGACCAGATGCTGTTGTAATTGTTACGTGCTGCTGAGGTAGTTCCCACTCATAGTGACCTTACGTAAAACGGAATGAAACACTGTCCAGTCCTGTGCCATCCTCACAATTGTTGCTATGCTCGAGCCCATCAATGCAGCCATCCGTCCATCTTATTGAGAGTCTTCTCTTTTTTCACTGACCATCTACTTTACCAAGCATGATACTCTTCTCCAGGGATTGGTACCTTCTGAAAGCACAACCAAAGCACAAGACACAAAGCCTGGCTATTCTCACTTCTAAGAAGCATTCCTGCTGCACTTCTTCCAAGACAGACTTTTTCATCCTTCTGGAAGTTCGTGGTATCAGTTTTCATTCCTAATGACTCCGTGTGGTAGAGCAAAATACCTCAGTAGAGTTTTCATGGCTGTAATTTTACAAAAGCAGATCACCAGGTCTTTCTTCCACAGAGATACTGGGCTGGTCTGAACTGCCAACCTTTCAGTTAGCAGCCAAATGCTTAACCACTGCAATGACTAAAAATGGTCAAATCTCCAAGAGATCATAACAATCCTTATTGCATATGTGCCTAACAACAGAGCACTCAAATGTTGTTGTTATGTGCCATCGAGTCAGACCCAACTCATAGCAACCCCTCCTT
>NW_006921992.1:2350503-2352128 GCF_000298275.1 Orycteropus afer afer | reverse complement strand
CCCAAGGTTGAGGGGCTTTCACCCAGCCCCTAGAGCCTGGCACTTTGAACTTGGACTTAAAGCCTCCAAATTGTAAGAATAAACTCCTGTTTGTTAAAGCCATCCCATTTGTGGTATATTCTTGTCAGAGCAGCACTAGGGAACCAGAACAGTCATGTTGTCAGAGGGACCATTCTCTGCAGAAGGATGTCATGCTTGGTAAAGAGGAGGGTCAATGAAAAATGGGAAGGCCCTCAATGAGATGGATTGACACTGTGGCTGCAGCGATGGTCTCAGGTATGTGTGAGGTTGGCACAGGACCGGGGAGTGTTTCATTCTGCTGTACCTAGGGTTGCTATGAGTCGGAGATAACTTGATGGCACCTAACAACTACAAAAACAACAGAAAATCTTCTTCCCAAGCTTACAGGGAGCACTCACTGTGACAGACCACATTCTGGACCACAAAACACAAATTAACAAATTTAAACTAATTTAAATTTAAACTTATTTAAATTTAAACAAATTTAAACACTTGGGACAAAAAAACAAGTCTCACGAGAAATTAAAAGATATTTCAACTAAGTGGAAATGAATATACAACTTATCAAAATGTGTGGGATACAGCAAATTGCTGGAGGAAAATTCATAGCACTGAATGCACATACTAGAAAATAAGAAAGATCTAATATCAATAAGCTAAACTTCCATTACAGGAAGACAGAAAAAGAGCAAACCGAGTCCATAGTAAGCAGAGGAAAATTACAGAAATTAGAGAACAAATCAACAAAAATGAAAACAGAAAGTCGACTAAACCAAAAACTGGTTCTTTGAAAAGATCTATAAAATAGATAAGCCTCTCTATAAAATAGATAAGCCTCTCTAGCTAGGGTAACTAAGAAAACAAAGTGTAAAGACACAAATTACTAATATCTGAAATGAAAGAGGGGCCATTTATATCAATCCCATAGACATTAGAAGGATGACAGAGGCTTATTATGAACAAATCTATACCCACAAACTTGAAAACCTAGAAGAAATGGATCAATTCCTTGGAAGATACAATGGACCACAATCTTGTATTTAGGTGCCATCCAGTTAGTTCCAACTCATAGTGACCCTGTGTACAACAGAATGAAATACTGCCTTGTCCTGTGCCAGCCTCACAATCTTGCTAGGTTTGAGCCCATTGTTGCAGTCAAGTGTCAATGCATCTTGTTGAGGGTCTTCTTTTTTGCTTCTTGTCCAGGGACCAGTCCTTCCTGATAACATGTCCAAAGTACGTGAAATGTAAAAGAAATCTTGCCATCCTCACTTCTAAAGAGCATTCTGGCTGTACTTTTTCCAAGACAGACTTGTGAGTTCTTCTGGTAGTTCACAGTGCATTCAATATTTTTTACCAGCACCACAATTCAATGCATCAATCTTCTGAGGTCTTCCTTTCTCACTGTCCCAATTTCGCATGCATATGAGATGACTGAGAATACCATGGCTTGGGTCAGGCACACCTTAGTCCTTAAAGTGACATCTTTGCATTTTAACACTTTAAAGAAGTCTTTTGAAGATCTGTTCAATGCAATATGTCATTTTTATTTCTTGACTGCTGCTTCCATAGGCATTTACTGTGGATCCAAGTAAAATGAAATC
>NW_006921992.1:2310886-2317488 GCF_000298275.1 Orycteropus afer afer | reverse complement strand
CTTTGCTCTAAGAGCCTGGGTGTCTAAGTTGTGATTCTTCTATGGTGGCTTCCAGAAGCAAGACTTTTCCTTCCCATGTGGCCTCCCACATGGTTTCTCCACATAGCTTCTACAGAGGGGTAGTTGAACTTTTTTGGGGTGTTTAGAACCCTTGATCTCTACATTTCTGATCTCACCAAACTATCTTTTCAACCATCTTTATAATAATTATCTAGCACAAAGGTCAGAAAACCTCAGCATGTGGACCAAATCCAACGCACTGCCCTGTTTAGTGGGGAGGAATGGGATAGGGCTTGTGTTAGGCTGGGTTCTTTAGAGAAGCAAAACCAGTAAAGCTTATATATACATGTAGAGAAAGAAAATTATCTTAGGAAAATGGCTCACACACTCATAGAAGCTGGCAAGTCCCAAGTTCTTGGATCAAACATCAAGCTGGAGGGTTTTCCCAACTCACACAGCTGCAGAGGCAGAGGAGCTCAAGGTTGGCAGGAAGTACACCAGCTGTTGACTCCAACGAATGATGAATCCAAGATCTCCAGGCCGAATGGTAGATTGTTCACTCACAGACAGTTGTAGGCAGTACAACAGGGTTCTGAAACACAGAAGAGTGTCTCTTTTCCCAGAATGTCCATAAATATATTGGAAGCAGGTCAAATCCCTAGGGAAACTCCCTTTCAACAGATTGGCTGCTTAAAACATATACATCCGATCCCATCATGGGAATAACCCACATCACAATTGCTTAAACCACACAGAGTTGTGGTCCAGCCAAGTTGACACACAGCTCCAACTATCACAGGACTGCTAGAGTTTTCCATAACAGATCATGAAAATCAGTGGGTGTGGGGTGGAAAAGTTTGGTAATAACATGAGAGGTTTATGGGGCCTGTGAGTTGATTGTAAGATCAGCCATTTATTCCCACTCAAACCATCATACTCTGATAGTATATTGTGTTAAATACCCTAAATGTCATGTGTCTTACCATGGATGTCCTGAATCCCAATGGTCAAGTCAATCCCTTCATTTATATTTCCCAGATCCCCAAATATTACACACCTGAACTCCTTCATCCATCAAACTCAAAACCAAACACTGCCATTGAGTCAGTCCCAATTCATAGCTACCCCTTCTTGAGTTTCTGAGGCAGTATCTCCATGGAAATAGATTGCCCAGTTTTCCTTCCGAGGAGTGGCTGGTAGGTTTGAACTGTCAGCCTTCTGGTTAGCACTCAAATGTCTTAGGCATTATGCCACCAGAGCTTCCCATCTATGTATCAGCCAAGACTAATTTATATGCATAGGAGCAAAGATTCAATAAAAATTAACTTAAGGGAAAGTAACTAAGCACAAGATGGGAAGAGAGAGGAAAAGATTCTATGATAAAGTTATCAGCTCACCTGACTGGACATTTGAGGAGCAGATCACATCCAGGCAAAATGGCATGCCAAGTAAAAAATGAAGGGGCCTGAGGCACATCTAGTTCTGCCCACCTCACCCCCACCCTTCTCTCTTCCTGGTTGGCTTCAGACTCTGGCAGCCACTCCTACACTGTGTTTTCCTAAAGCTCCACTTCCAAGAGCTCCAGGTCTGGAAGGAAACAAACTCCATCTATACCCCTCCCCTATCCTTACCCCAATTCCAATCAAGAGTCCTGTGCCTGGCTGCCATTGGCCCAGATAGAGTCATGTATCATCTTGGACCTAGGATATGTGGGTGAGTTAAAATATGTAGATTGGGCTCACAATGAAGTTTCAGAACTCCCCAGTCCCCCTAGATAAGGAGTGAAGGCAGCCCCACAGCAAAGCTGGGACTGAGAGGGTGGTGGCCTTAGGTTAAACCCAGAGTCTGTTAACAGGAAGTGCAACTCATTCTCTAGCCTTCTTCTCCACCCTCACCACTACCATCAGTTTCCATCAAGTTGATTCCGACTCATGGCAACTCCGTGGGTGTCAGAGTAGAATTGTGCTCCATAGGATTTTCAGTGGCTGGTTTTTTGGAAGTAGATCACCAGTCCTTTCTTTTGAAGTGCCTCTCTGGGTGGACTCAAACCTCCAAACTTTCAGTTAGCAGACAAGTACACACTAACCATCTGTAAGGACTGTGAACAATACAATATGCCCACAAAGGACTCTGGGAGGAAACCAGAGAACCTTCCTGAACAAGTTACCTGTGCCAAGAAAAAAAAACCACACACACCTGACTTCAAGGTAATATAAACTGAATCCCATTAACTAGTACAACAGCAAACCCATCTGTCATAGATTAAATAAATGTTCTTTCCTGGTTCCCCTGTGTGTATCCTTACACAAAGGCACACTGTTCTCCCTACATGTCAGATAGTATATAAACCCACATCCCACACTCCCCTATGTGAACATCTGCCTGGATGACTCAGCCTGTCATCCAGGGCTGTAAGTTCTCTAAAACTAATCAATGTAGTTTTTTCTGCCTTTTTTTAAAAAATTGATATTTGCCCCTTGGAGTCACTCCTGCCACTGATCCAGTGGTGTGTGACACCCTTCCTACCACGTAGGGACACCACCCTTCTCCCTCATTCTTTAGCCTTCTGTAATGAAGCTTCCTCTCCCAACACTCCAAAAGTTGTCCTATCTGAAGTTCTTTAAGGATATCCAGAAAATGCTGGATCCTTCCAAATCCACGTGAATCCTTTTCCTTCCTGATCTAGTTAAAAACTCTTTCCTCCCTCTGGCTTCTATTACATGACACTTTTATCCCTCCAATTACTTGTTCATCATACTTTTATTGAGGAATTACAATGTGTCCTAGGCTGTGATCAAGATGGACCAGTTTCCTTCACTAAGGATCTAGTGGGGGAGACACGGGCAATGAGCCTACAGCAGCCAAGGTTCTCACAGAGTTAACTAATGTCCCGAAAAAGCATGTTGCTTATTGAGAATCTAAAGTCAAATCTATAAAAATTAACCTAACAAGCAACCAAAAAACCAAACCTATTGCCACTGAATCAATACCAACCCCATGAGTTACAAAGTACAAATGAGTTTCAAAGGATTTTCTTGGCTATAATTTTTACAGAAGCAAATTGTCAGGACTTTCTTCCATGGCACCATTAACCTTTCATTTAGTAGCCAAGTGCAAACTATGTCACCCAGGAACCCACCTAACAGGTAAGTGTTATTTAATTTCTCCTTCTCTCTTCTTCTTTTAAAAATTGTGATTTGTGTGAAAGTGTACAGAGCAAATTCATTTTCTATACAATAGTTCATACACATTTTGTTTCATGACATTGCTTACAATTCCCATAACTCAACAGCTCTCTTCCCACTTCCTCCCTGTGGTTACCTTTTCCCTATGTCCTTCTTTCCTATGCTTTCCTGCCCTCTGAGCTATCTCCCTGTGCAAATAGTGCCCTTCTGATCTCCCAGGGTTGATCATTCTAAGGAGTACCATACCTGATGTAAATGTTCACCTTATACACCTATCTATTGTTTGGCTGGAAGCCACAGGAGTGAGTTCAATTTTAGGCAATTGCTATTTAATTATTGTACAAAACTTCGTGCATCTGAATTAGCATATAACACAAAAAAGAAAATAGATGGGCTTAATGTTAGAATGGGATGTTATTTTATAGAATTAAATTGAATACAACATCAAAAGAATCATTTCTTTAATGTAGGTGACATCTCTTCCTGGAGTGTAAATACAAGAAAAAAAAATACATAAGTCCAAAAAACTAAATAATCACTCAGCCTAGATTATTCCTTTAGATTTTTAACAACAACAAAAAAGAATTAATATCATGGTATATAGAAATTTAAGTATATAATGAAAAGTAATGATCTCCTTTCTTGTCACATGGAAACCAATCTCTTATCCGCAAAACAATCTACTCTTCATATTTTGTGTCTTTCAAAGGAGGTTAACAAAGAACAGTTTGGGTGTAACACAGTATCACATTTCTAAACAAGAAAACAGAGTTGACATTGAAGAGAGGGGCTAGTAAACCTCAGGGCTGTTTCTGAGTGAAGATTTCTTGAGGACCGCAGCTGTTGGCTTCTTCAGGGCTCCCTTCTGCTTTCCATCTAGTTTTCAGGACGTCTTTCTTGGCCCCTTGCTCTCTCTGCCTCTCTGGCGAGCCTGTCTGCCCTCAAGGCCTTTGCTAATCTCTCCCTTGCTTTCTTCACTTTCCGTGTCTGTGTCCTGATATGTCCTGAAGTTACCAGTTGTCCACTGAGGGTCTGTGAGAGACACAGACCAACCCCTGGAATGATCTCTGCCATATTTGAAGATGGGCCAGGAATAGGTTTGCAGTGAGTGCATGGAGCCCCATTACCAACATGGCTAAGGGACTCACTTGGACCACCTGGTGCAATTATTTTTAATGCATTTGTGAAGTCCAGAGTATTTAGCAGCTCTCCTGTACTGCTGCAAGCCTGGAGCCCCTGCAGTCTCTTATATGCACACACCTGCTGGGGCTCCTCCAACTTCTCCTCCCACTGACTGTGCCTGACCTCATTGCCTGGGTGGGAAGTGATTCTATTAACTGGCCTCTGGAATATACAGCTGGTTAACCTTAGCGGGATTTTAGAACTTAAACTGGGTTTCCACTTGACTTCAGCTTCATGCTCACGTTTCCTGTGTGAAGTCTGAGTCATCATATTTCTCCTGAGCTTCCCCTTTAAAAACAAAATAAAATGTGAAATTATAACAAAATGGGGAATGAAGGCTCCCACCTTCCTCCAACCCTGCAGAAATGTGTCTCAAATTGTACCATGCGTCACAATCATCAGGAGAGTGTCAAAACTCAGATTCCTGGACCCAACACCAGAGATTCTCATACAGTAGGTCTGAGGTGAGGCCTGGGAATATGCAATTATGAGAAGTTTGGATGATGCTAATGTTGCTATTACAGGCACCACATGTTGAGAATGGATCCTGGGACATCATCAACCAGGTGTGAGTCAGGATGGAAAAGTAAATGTCATTAAACCAAAAAACCAAATCAGCTGCCATCAAGTTGATTCTGACTCATGGCAACCCTATGTATGTCATAGAAGAACTGTGCTTCATAGGGTTTTCAGTGGCTGACCTTTCAGTAGTAGACTGCCAAACTTTTCTTCTGAGAAGCCTCTAGGTGGATTCAAACTGTTAACCTTCCAGTTACCAGCCAAGCATATTAACCATTTGCACCACCCAGAAATTCCAATTACCTAGCCAATTCCAGACCATTTATCCTCCATCATCCTCCCTGGATGATGTTACCTTCTTCTTTTCCCTGTCACTGGCAACACAACACATGATAGTACCCCTTACCCCATCATCCACCACTCATCTATCAATTTGTCATACTGTGGTGGCTTACATGTTACTGAGATGCTGGAATCTATGCTATTGGTATTTTGATACCAGCAGGGTCACCCATGGTGGACAGATTTCAGCAGAGCTTCCAAACTGAGAGAGACTTGGAAGAAGGACCTGGTGATCAGTTGCTGAAAAAACTGGCCAGTGAAAATCCTATGAATAGCATGGTATAGTGATGGAAAATGAGCTTCTTAGGTTGTAAGGTACTCAAAATATGACTGGGGAAGAACCACCTCCTGAAAGGAGAACCAAACTCAACCCACTGCCATCGAGTTGATTCCAACTCACAGTGACCCTATAGGACAGAGTAGAACTACTACAGATGATTTCCAAGATCGAAAATCTTTATGGAAACAGACTGCCTCATCTTTCATCCAGGGATAGTGGCTGTTGGGTTCAAAACACTGACCTTTCAGTTAGCAGCCCAATGCTTTAACCACAGTGCCACCAGAGCTCCCTTCCTCAAAGTAGAGTTGATCTTAATAACATAGATGGAGGAAAGCTTTCAGGATCTTTACTTGCTGTTGTGGCATGACTCAAAATGAGAACAAACAGCTGCAAACATCCATTAGTGATTGGAATAAGGAATGTACAAACTATGAATCAAGGAAAATTGGAAGTTGTCAAAAATGAAAT
Source organism: Orycteropus afer afer (assembly GCF_000298275.1). Taxonomy (NCBI): domain Eukaryota; kingdom Metazoa; phylum Chordata; class Mammalia; order Tubulidentata; family Orycteropodidae; genus Orycteropus; species Orycteropus afer. Next base: position 2,311,512 of record NW_006921992.1, on the reverse strand, counting down.
GGAACACTTAGAGATCTATATCCTAGGCTTTAGTGAGCGGAAATGGACTAGTATTGGCCATTTGAATTGGATAATCATATAGTCTATTATGTCAGTAATGACAAATTGAAGAGGAACAGTGTTGCATTCATTTTCAAAAATAACATTTCAAAATCTATCCAGGAAAATAACATTGTCAGTGATAGGATAATATCCATCTGCCTACAAGGAAGAACAGTTAATAAGAATATTATTCAAATTTATGTACCAACCACTAATGCCCAAGATGAAGAAACTGAAGATTTTTCCAAGTTTCTGCAGTCTGAAATTAATCAAACATACATCATTGTATGCATTGATGATTAGTGGTGATTGGAATGCTGAAGTTGGAAACAAAAAAGAAGAATCAGTGGTTGGAAAATGTGGCCTTGGTGACAGAAACTGAAGCAGAGATCACATGATAAAAATTTTGTAAGGCCAAAGATATAATCATTGCAAATACTTTTTCAGCAACATAAAATGCAATTATACATGTAGACCTCACTGATGTAATAAAAAAGACTGAAATTTACAACATCTCAGGAAGAAGACAATGTAGAAGCTCAATATCATGTCAGAACACAGCCAACAGACAACTGCAGAACGGA
>NW_006921992.1:2306879-2308031 GCF_000298275.1 Orycteropus afer afer | reverse complement strand
ATTGTAAATTTTGGTCAATGACATGAGACAAAGTATATGTGAACTGCTGTATGAAAAGTGAATTTACTCTGTAAATCTTCACCCAAATCCTAATTTTAAAAAAAAGTATTATAAATAAAATAAAATAAGTTTGATGCATTGATCAAAGATCAAAGGAGTTGTGGGATGACACCAAGGACAGCATATATGAAAAAAGCAAAAGGCCATTAAAAAGAAAGAAAAAAGGTGTGAGAAGAGGCTCTGAAGCTTGCTATTGAACATAGAATGGCTACAGCAAATGGAAAAAATGATGAAGTAAAAGAGCTGAACAGTACATTTTTAAAGGGTGCCACGAGAAGAAAACGTATAGTGTTGTAATGAAATATGCAAAGACTTGGAGTTAGAAAACCAAAAGGGAAGAACATGCTTGGCATTTCTCAAGCTGAAAGAACTGAAGAAAAAACTCAAGCCTCATGTTTCAATATTGAAGGATCCTATGGGAAAAATTTGATGGATACCCGTTGAGATGTCTGAGCAGATGCAGAGCTGGAGACGCTCACTCGTTTATGCCAAGAAATTTGGAAGACAGCTACTTAGCCAATCAACTGGAAGAGATCCGTATTTGTGCCCAGTCTAAAGAAAGGTGATCCAAAAGAATGCAAAAATTATCAAACCATATCAATATCATACACAAGTAAAATTTTCCTGAAAATAATTAAAAAACGGTAGCAGGAGTATTTTGACAGGAAACTGCCAGAAATTCAAGCTGCATTCAGAAGAGGGGAACAAAGGATATCTTGCTGATGTCAAATAGGTGGGAGCTCTAGTAGCATAGTGCCTAAGGCATTTAACTGCTAACCACAAGGCTGGCGATTCAAATCTTCCAGCCACTCAGAGGAAGGAAGGTTGGGCAATCTACTTCCATAGTGATACCACCTCAGAAACCCAAGGAAGGGTTGCTATGAGTCAGATCTGACGTCAGATAGATCTTAGCTGAAAGCAAAGAATACCAGAAAAATATATACCTGTGTTTTGTTGACTATGCAAAGGCATTCAACTGTGTGGATCATAACAAATTACAGATAAGGTTGCAAAGAATGGGAATTCCAGAACACTTAATTGTGCTCATGAGGAACCTGTACAAAGACCAAGAGGCAGTCACTTGAACAGAAC
>NW_006921992.1:2303107-2304209 GCF_000298275.1 Orycteropus afer afer | reverse complement strand
CTTGTCTATGCCAAGAAATTTAGAATACAGCTACCTGGCCAACCAACTGGAGGAGATCGATATATATGTATATTCCAAAGAAAGGTGATCCAGCAGAATGTGGAAATTATAAAACAGTATCACTAATATCATATGCAAGTAAAATTATGTTGAAGATAATTAAAAAATGGTTGCAGCAGTACATTGACAAGGAACTGCTGAAATTCAAGCCAGATTCCAAAGAGGACATGGAATGAGAGATAGAATTGCTGATGTCAGATGGATCTTGGCCGAAAGCCAAGAATACAAAAACATTGTGTACCTCTGTTTTATTGATTATGCAAAGGCATTAGACTGTATGGCACATGAAAAATTATGGATAACATTGTGAAGAATGGGATTTCCAGAAAACTTAATGTGCTCATGCAGAACCTGTACACAGACTAAAAGGCAGGTATTCCAATAGAATAAGATGATACTGTAATGTATAAAATAAGTGTAGTACTTAAGGTTGTGGGTCAACTTGGCTGGGCTTTTGTTTTGAGTGGCATGGCAGCTGGATGTTATTCCCCATGATGAAACTGTAATCACCTCCTTGGTACAATCTGCTGTGGGCTGCTAAGTAGTTGAAGGGAAGTTACCTTTGGGGTGTGGTCTGTTTCCAATATATATTCATAAGGCCTGGAAAAGCTCTCCAGCTTTTTGGCACATTTGGATCCTGAATTTGCCCAAATCTTCATTTCCAGTTTCTGGGCTTGAACCAGTGGCTTGCTGTGGTGCCTGATGATCTTGGGACTGTGCAGTTTTACCTGCCAGTCTTGGGTTCATCAGCCTCAGCAGCCAGCAGCTATGTGAGTTAGGAGACACCTCCAGCTCCAGTGGGCCTTTAGCAAGAGGCAGAGCTGAAGCCCAAGGCTGAGGGGTCTTCACCCAGTCCCCACAGCTGGCACTCTGTACTTGAGCTTCTATTCTTTTAAAATGTAAAAAATTAATTCTTGTTTGTTAAAGCCATCCCCTTGTGGTATTTCTCTTATAGTAGAACTAGAGAACTAAGATAATCAGGAAAGTTGTGTGTCAAGGTTGTATCCTTTCCCCATACTTATTCAATATGAGTACTGAGCAA
>NW_006921992.1:2298172-2302785 GCF_000298275.1 Orycteropus afer afer | reverse complement strand
GGCGATTCTTTAAAAAGTTCGTAATCCAGCAATCTCATTACTCAGTATATATCCTAAAGAAGTGAAAGGCAGGACACAGATATATGCACACCCATGTTCATTATAGCACTATTTATAACAGCAAAGAGATGGAAGCAACCTAAGTGCCCACCAACCAAAGAATGGATAAACTGTGGTACATACACACAATGGAATACTATGCAACCCTAAAGAAAACTGTAGAATCTGCAAACACCACATAACATGGATGAACTTGGAGGACATTATGCTAAGTGAAATAAGTCAATCACAGAAGGACAAATATTGTATTAGTGCACTATTGTGAACAGTCAAGGAAATGTTTATACCTGGAAGGAAACTTTCTTTGTTGGTTATCAGGGATGGGGGGGGGGGATTCCTAGATAGGTTTTTTAAAAAAATACATGTATATATAAACCAAAGATTATTAGTGGTTACCAGGGGTGGGAAGGAGGGGGAATGGGGAAGGCTTTGTTTGGGGTGTACTGAATTTATGCTAATGGTGGTGGAATATTTCAGAAAAGGATAACAGTAACAGTGGCACAATGTGAAAAATGTCATCAATGTCCCTGAGCTATAAATGGGTAAGTTGTTATGTTGGTGAATGTCTTGTTGTGTGTATTTGCACCATGATAAAAGTAAAGAAAAACAAAACAGAAACTTCTTTAAAGTGTTAAAGAGCAAAGATACCTCTTTGAAGGCTAAGGTGCACCTGACCCACACCATCATCTTTTCAATAGTTTCATAAGCTTGTGAAAGCTGGACAATGAATAAGGAAGACCCAAGAATTGATGCCTTTGAATTATGGTGTTGGTAGAGAATATGAAATATATCATGGACTTCCAGAAGAAAGAACAAACCTATCTTGGAAGAATTACAGCCAGAATGTTCCTTAGAAGGAAGGATTGTGAGGCTTTGTCTCATATATCTTAGACGTGTTTTCAGGAGGGACCAATCCCTGAAGAAGAACATCATGCTTAGTAAAGGACAACATCAGTGAAAATGCAGATCCTCAACGAGATGGATTGACACAGTGGCTGCAACGATGGGCTTAAACATAAGAACAATTGCGAGGATGGTGCTGGACTGGGCAGCCTTTCATTCTGCTGCACGTAGGGTTGCTATGAGTCAGAACAAACTCGACAGCACATAACAACAACTGATCGTCATTTGGGCACATTTGCAACAGGTTTCTTTGTATCCCAACTCTTGACATTTTTTTTGTATTTTTTTTTAACTCTGCATTACATCACCCATCACACCATATGCCACACCACAAATCTCCACATTTCCAGTTCTTCACACAAGACTTCCATATGAACAACCTTTCTTGAGTAAATAAGTTATTCCAGTCTAGGATTTCCTTATCTGATTCTCTTCCTCCTTCTTTGTGCCTACTTTTCTTACTAATCTTGGAGTCTGTGATGCATTGTTTCAATCACCTGGCCCTGCTCTCAAATTCTTTATTTCACATCCCTGCCTTGCAAATCTCCCTCTTTGCATTGCCCCAAATACCTGCTACATCTTCATTTCACAGAAGGACAAATACTGTATTTGTCCACAAGTGTAAAAAGGATCAATACTGAACAAAAAGCACACAAGTAGCATATTGTTTTCCGGGTTAGTAGAAAATCAGCAGCAACCAACAGGACATCTGTGTCAGCTATATTCATTCACTAACCCTCCCAAATGCTATTTTAATACGTCTCCATTTTTTTAGTCCCACAAATCTCTATTTTCTCCTGACCTACATCATATTTCACAGAGAAATTGGCACAAGACAATAACTCTTTCACTATCTGTTGTTGTTTGGTCCCATTGACTTGGTTCTGATTCATACCAAACCAAAACCAAACACTGCCGTCGAGTCAGATCTGACTCACAGCCACCCCTCCTTGGGTTTCCCAGGCAATATCACTCCACCCAGTCTTGCATCTCATGTCTAGTCACCAAACATACAAATATTTTGTAGAAGGAATTCATTTGTTACAACTTACCTATTTTAAAATCCAAACAAATTATTTATTTCTCTTCTTAACTCAAAGCATTCTGGGTCTCATCTCATCTTTTTATCTCAGTAACCTCATTGATGTCAGCTGCTGCTGAGTCTATTCCAACCCATGGAAATTTTATGTACCACAGAGTAGAACACTGTCCATTTCTGTGTCAGTCTGACTGTTCTAGGGTATCTGAGTTCATCATTGAGGGAACTGTGCCAACCCACCTTGCTGAGAGTCTCCCTTGCTTTCATTGGCTCTCTACTTCACCAAACAGGTTGTTCACTTCTAGTGACTGATCTCTCCCGATCACGTGTCCAAAGCAAGGACGTTAGAAAGTGTTGTGTTGTGATCCATAAGGTTTTCGTTGGTTAATGTAGTAGTTAAATTTGGATGTCAACTTGGTTAGGCCTGGTTGAGTGGCTGGGCAGCTGGTGGTAGTTATTCCCCAGGATGAGACTGCAATCAATTCCATGGTGGAATCAACCACAAATCGCTGAGTAGCTGCCTTTGGGATGTGTTCTGCTTCCTGTATATAAGGAGAAGCCTCGGGGATAGTCTGTAGCCTATGGCATGCTTGGACTCTGCATGTAGCCATGTCATTGTTCAGGAGGCTGCCATGCTCTGCCAACCTTGGCACTTACAATGGACTTGAATGAATTGCCTTCCATGTGGTTTGGTAACACCAGGACTGTACCTTTTTTATTTGTTGACCTTGGGCTTGTTAGCCTTAGCAGCCAGTAGCTGCCTGAGTGAAGAGATGCCTCTAGCTTCAGTGGGCCAGGAGTAGGAGGCAAAGCTGAAGCCCAAGGTCAAGGGGCTTTCACACAGTTCCTAGAGCCTGGCACTTTGAAATTGGACTTAAAGCCTCTGAACTATAAGAGAATAAACTCCTGTTTGTTAAAGCCATCCCATTTGTGGTATATTCTTGTCAGAGCAGCACTCGATAACCAGAACAGTTAATATCTGGAAGTAGATCACCAGACTTCTTACTCTGTCTTAGTCTGGAAGCTCTGCTGAAACCTGTCTACCATGGGTGACCCTGCTGGTATTTGAAATACCAGTGGCATAGCTCACCACATCACAGCAACATGCATACCACCACAGTGTGACAAACTGACAGAAGGTAGTAGTCAATAAACTTATATCCCCAATATTCACTTCTATCTCCCATACTTTCACCCTCTTCTCTACTGGATCTTCTCTCAGTTTTTGTTGTTATTAGGTACCACTGAGTAGCAACCCCACAACAGAACAAAACACTGCCTTTTCCTGTGCCATCCTCAGAATTGTTGCCATCCTTGAGCCCATCGTCACAGCCACTATGTCAATCCATCTTATTGGGGGTCTTCCCCTTTTAAAATATCCACATATCTCTCCAATCTACAAACAAATCCTCATTCATCATTCGTGGGCCTTCTCGCTGTCCATGTCCCCTCTCCCCCTGCCCCTTGGCAATGAATTGTTATGAAAAGGTCATGCACATTCAAATGTTTCCTGTTTCCATGCTGCCTGTGCACTCCTCACATTTCCATTCTACATCTGCTTCCCTTGGTAAGCTCATAAGTCCCCTCTGTTATTAGTCCAATGAGGACTTTGTATTATTCATCTGATCGGACCCACAGCAGAATGTAACACTGTTGGCCACTACCTCCTTTTGGAAGTCCACTTGTCCCTAGGATCCATTAGCCCAATAATGTCTTGTTTTTGCCTCGCCACCTGTCCTGAACCATTTTACTGGCTCTTCTTCATGACCCACAAAGATTGTTATTTCTCAGAAGTTAGTTCTGCTCTCATATCTATTCTTGTCCATACTCTCCTACAAGGCCCATCTCACCCACTTTCCTGGTTCAAATAGCATTAATCACTTTAAAATTCTAAAGAATCAGCACAAATCTGACTTTGACCCCCAGATCCAAGCGTCCACCTGCTCACTTTGTTGTTGTTGTTGTGAGGTGCTGTAAAGTCATCTCTGACTCATAGTGATCCTATGCACAGAACAAAACACTGCCCAGTCCTGCGCCAGCCTCATGATCCTTGTTATACCTGAGCCCATCGTTGCAGTCACTGTGTTGATCCATCTCATTGAGGGCCTTCTCCTTTTTCATTACCCCTTCACTTCACCAAGCATGATATCCTTCTCCAGCCACTCACTTATCACGCCAGTAATAATATCAATACCTCAACTCATAATGATTAGGCCCCAGATCAAAATAACTGTCATCCCAAATAACTCACCCCTCCCTCAGCGTTCTCAAACTCACTTGTTGTAAAACCTGAGTGTCATTACAGACACCCCACCACCCCACAATCTTGTAATCTTGTATCAATTAATAATCCATCCACTCTCCTAAATTCATCTACAGATTCCTCACTTTTGATAATTCCCAATCACCTTTCAGGGATCATTTTATTTACACACACGCACACATATGTATTTGTTGTTGTTGTTATGGCCGTTGAGTTGGACCCAACTCATAGCGACCCCTCCTTGGGTTTCTGAGGCAATATCACTACGGAAGTAGATTGCCCAACCTTCCTTCCAAGGAGTGGCTGGTGGGTTTGAACTGCCAACCTTCTGGTTAGCAGTCAAGTGCC
>NW_006921992.1:2288515-2298072 GCF_000298275.1 Orycteropus afer afer | reverse complement strand
ATGTATATGTATATATGTGTATATATGTATATGTATATATGTGTATATATATGTATATATATATATATATTTTTTTTTTCCCACAGAGTAACCTTTCCTGATCCAGCAGCCTAAATGGCAAAATTCTTTTCTGTATGTTGATTTTCCCTCATATATATAATCTATTTCTTTCATGTTGTTCTTTCTCATTAAATTGGATTCTACATGAGGACAAGATTAATGTGAGTTTTTCAAATGTTTTACAGAACAGTTCTCACATATGACTTTGTACATAGAAAGGGCTCAGATATATTTATGGCAAGAATAAATTATTCCATCTCATTTACTTTCTGAGATATTTCAAATCAATCCACTTAACTTCATCATACAGTGATATAACTTCTGAGTGGCACACTGAAGTAAATTAATAATTAGGACCTAAGACTCCAAATCCTTTCTCCCTGTAATCCAATCAGAAGACTGTAGTCATAATAACTAGCCAGTTGCTGTGGAGTTGTCTCTGACTCATGATGACCCCATGTGTGCCAGAGTAGAACTTTCTTCCACAGGCTTTTCAATGGCTGACTATTTGGAAGTAGACTGCCAGCCCTTTCTCCCAAAGCACCTTTGTTGTCAGGTGCTGTAGAGTTGGCTCCGGCTTATAGTGACCCCATGTACAACAAAACGAAACATTGCCTGGTCCTGCACCATCTTCACAATTCTTGTGATGTTTGAGCCCATCATTGCAGCCACTGTGTCAATCCATCTCTTTGAGATGCCCACTCCCCTTTTTTGCTAACCCTCTTCTTTACCAAGCATGATATTGTTCTCCAGGAAATGATCCCTTCTGACAACATAAACAAGTAGGTGAGATGAAGCCTGGCCATTCTCATTTCTAAGGAGCATTCCAACTACACTTTGTCCAGGACAGATTTGTTTGTTCTTCTGGCAGTCCATAATATTATCAGTATTCTTCACCAACATCACAACTCAAAGGCATCAACTCTCCTTTGTTCTTCCTTATACATTATTCAGCTTTCACATGCATATGTTGTTGTTGTTGTTAGGTGCCGTCAAGTCATCTCTGACTCATAGAGACCCTATATAACACTGCCCCGTCCTGTGCCAGCCTCACAATCCTCGCTATACGTGAGCCAATCATAGTAGCCACTGTGTCAATCCATCTTGTTGAGGGCCTTCCCCTTTTTTGCTGATCCTCTACTTTACCAAGCGTGATATCTTTCTCCAGGGAATGGTCCCTTCTAACAACATGACCAAAGTAGGTGAGACAAAGTCTGGCCATTCTCACTTCTAAGGAGCATTCTGGCTGCACTCCCTCCAGCACAGATTTGTTAGTTCTTCTGGCAGTCCATGGTACATTTAGTATCCTTCATCAATACCACAACTCAAAAGCATCAACTCTCCTTTGTTCTTCCTTATACATTATTCAGCTTTCACATGCATATGTTGTTGTTGTTGTTAGGTGCCGTCAAGTCATCTCTGACTCATAGAGACCCTATATAACACTGCCCCGTCCTGTGCCAGCCTCACAATCCTCGCTATACGTGAGCCAATCATAGTAGCCACTGTGTCAATCCATCTTGTTGAGGGCCTTCCCCTTTTTTGCTGATCCTCTACTTTACCAAGCGTGATATCTTTCCCAGGGAATGGTCCCTTCTAACAACATGACCAAAGTAGGTGAGACAAAGTCTGGCCATTCTCACTTCTAAGGAGCATTCTGGCTGCACTCCCTCCAGCACAGATTTGTTAGTTCTTCTGGCAGTCCATGGTACATTTAGTATCCTTCATCAATACCACAACTCAAAAGCATCAACTTTTCTTCAATCTTATTTATTGTCCAGCTCTCACATGCATATGAGGTGATTGAAAATACCATGGCTTGGGTCAGGTGCATCTTAGCCTTCAAGGAGACATCTTTGCTCTTCAGCACTTTAAAGAGGTCTTTGGGAGCAGATTTGCCCAGTGCAATTTGTCATCTGATGACTTGACTGCTGCTTCCATTGGTGTTGATTGTGGAAATCTTTGACAACTTCAGTCTTTTCTCCATTTATCATCATGCTGCTTATTGGCCCAGTTGTGAGGATTTTCATTTTCTTTATGTTGAAATGTAATCCATACTGAAAATTATAGTGCCTGACCTTCATCAATAAGTGCTTCAAATCATCCTCACTTTCAGCAAGCAAAATTGTGTCATCTGCATATCTCAAGCTGTTAATGAGTCTTCCTCCAATCCTGATGCTGCATTCTTCTTCATATAGTCCAGCTTCTCGGATTATTTGCTCAGCATACAGATTGAATAGGTATGGTGAAAGGATACAACCCTGACACACACCTTTCCTGATTTTAAACCGTGCAGTATCTCCTTGTTCTATTTGAACAATTACCTCTTGGTCCATATACAGGTTCCTTATGAGCACAAGTAAGTGTTCTGGAATGCCCATTCTTCACAATGTGATCCATAATTTGTTATGATCCACACAGTCGAATGCCTTTGCATAGTCAATAAAACACAGGTAAACATCTTTCTGATATTCTTTGCTTTCACCCATGATCCTTCTGATATCAGCAATGATATCCCTCATTCTACATCCTCTTCTGAATCCAGCTTGAATTTTTAGAAGTTCCCAGTAAATATACTGCTGCAACTTTTTTTGAATTATCTTCTGCAAAATTTTATTTGCATGTGATATTAATGATATTTTCCAATAATTTCCACATTCTGTTAGATCATCTTTGGAATGGGCACAAATATCAATTTCCTCCAGTCAGTCGGCCAGGTAGCTGTCTTCCTGATTTCTTGGCATAAAGGAGTAAGCACCTCCAGCCCTGGATCCATTTGTTGAAACATCTCAATGAGTATTCTGCCAATTCCTGGAGCCTTGTTTTTCACCAATTCCTTCAGTGCAACTTGAACTTCTTCCTTCAATACCATTGGTTCTTAATCATACACTACCTCTTGAAATGGTTGAACATCGACCAATTCTTTTTGATACAGTGACTCTGGGTATTCCATTTTCTTTGTGGAAATCTTTGCATTATTCAAAATTTTTCCCATAGAATCCTTCCATATGGCATCTTGAGGAATGAATGTTTTTCTTCGGTTCTTTCAGCTTGAGAAATGCAGAACGTATTTTTCCATTTTGGTTTTGTAACTCCAGGTCTTTGCACATTTCACTATAATACTTGACTTGGTCTACTCGAGCTGCCCTTTGAAATCTCCTATTCAGCTCCTTACTTTCATCATTTCTTCCATTCACTTTAGCTACTCTACATTCAAGAGCAAGTTTCAAAGTCTTTTCTGATATCCTTTTTGGTCTTTTCTTCATGTTTTTCAATGACCATTTGCTTGCTTCATGTATGATGGTCTGATGTCATCCCACAACTCATCTGGTCTATAGTCACTGATGGTCAGTACATCAAATCTGTTCTTCAGATGGTCTCTACATTCAGGTGAGTATAATCAAGGTCATATTTGGGCTCTCATGGACTTGTTTTAATTTTCCCTATGAGTAATTGATGGTCTGTTCCACAGTCAGCTCCAGGCCTTGTTTTAACTCATGATATTGAGCCTCTCTACACCTGATCTCAGTGGACCCAATCCTCCAACCTTCACGTAGCAGCAAAGCTCTTAACCACTTACATTACTCACAGACAACAAATATCAACCCATAGAAAATAATCTTTTGTAAGATATCCTCAAATGTTAAGAGCAACTATCTTCTAACTTTAAAAAGATTTTATAGAAGAAAATGTACAAATAGATACACTTACTGTCATATTGACAATGGTCATGAAGATGGCACAGGACCTGGCAACACTATTTTATGTTATACATAACGTCACCATGCATTGCAGCCAACTCAATGACAACTAAAAACAACACTCGATATGGATTTTGTACGCACCAGAAAAGGCTGACTTGGAAAACAGGCTGATGCAGGTTCAGCCATGGTCTTAGGGATGTTCTGCTGGCCACACTCCTGAGATGCAGAGCGCTTGTCTCTTCCTGGACAATGCAGTGTCTTCTGCATCTGACTTCCCTTTTATGGAGTAAGAGAACAAAACCTAATCAGCCAGAATTCAGAGACATCCTGTCCCCCATACTTGAGATATGACTGATCCCAGACTTTTATATGAAACAAAAAAAATGGGTTATTGACACTGTCAGATGCTGTTGGTTGATGAAAAATTTGAGTCATTCGTGTGTTTTTTGGAGGTTGGTATTTGGAGAGCTCTGGTAGAGTAGTGCCTAAGGCACTTGACTGCTAACTAGAAGGCTGGCGGTTCAAACCCATCAGCCACTCCTCAGAAGGAAGGTTGGGCAATCTACTTCCGTAGTGATACTGCCTTGGAAACCCAAGGAGGGGTAGCTATGAGTCAGATCCGATTTGACGGCACATAACAACACTAACATATTAAATATATTTTTTGCCCCACTATTTTGATATCAAGGAACTCTGGTGCCACAGTGGTTAAAGCATTTGGCTGCTAACCAAAAGGTTGGTGGTTCAAACCCACCAGCCACTCTGTGGGAGAAAGATGAGACAGTTTACTTGCATAAAGACTTATAGCCTTCAAAACCCTATAGGGCAGTTCTACTATGTTCTATAGGGTCCCTATGAGTTGGAATCAACTTGATGGCAGTGGGTGGTTTTGTTTGTTTGTTTGTTTTGGTATTTCGATGTCTTTGAATATATTCTACAGAAATAGGAGAAGTTTCTATGTACATAAATTTTCATACAAGATTGGTTTTAATAAGGGAAAATTAGAAACATCTTAATGGTTCATCAGGAAAAGAAGGTTCAAAAATGTATTATCTACTCTATTGAATAGATCACAAAGCCACTGAAAAAGATAGTAATGTTTTGTGCATTTACATTTTATGTAATTACCAACAGACTTGAGATCATTTCATCCATCTTATACTTTCTCTACTTGTTGACCTAACTGATCAAAACTGTATGTCTTTGTCTCTTTGCTTGACTTCTTTTGTATGGAGTATTTGTATTATTTCATTATTCCCTCTATAAAATTGCTAGTTTTACAATCATATGCAAAGTTTTTGTAGGTATACTAATGATTCAATCATGCAACTTTGACTTATTACAGTATAATATAAATAACTTTTATCACCTCCCCCCTAAATGCTTGTTGTTGTTAAGTGCCGTCGAATTGTTTCCTACTAATAGCGACCCCATGCACAGCAGAACGAAACACTGCCCGATCCCGTGCCAGCTCCACAATCCCTGCTATACTTGAGCCCATCATCACAGCCACCGTGTCAATCCATCTCGTTGAAGGCCTCCCTCTCTTTCGTCGACCCTCCACCCTACCAAGCATGACATCCTTCTCCAGGGAATGGTCCCTTCTTACAACATGACCAAAATAGGTGAGATGAAGTCTGGCCATTCTTGCTTCCAAGGAGCATTCTGGCTGCACTTCCTCCAGGACAGATCTGTTAGTTCTTTTAGCAATCCATGGTACTTTCAGCATTCTTTGCCAGCACCACAACTCAAAAGCATCAACTCTTCTTCGGTCTTCCTTATTCATTGTCCAGCTCTCACATGCATAATAACTTAGAATATGTAGACTTTTATTTTTTTCTCATTTCAGCCTGTTGTAATATTGTGGTAATATATTTTAATTCTACATATATTTTATTTTTACTTTCGTTGTGGTGAAAACATACGCAAGACATTTGCCAAAATAACAACTTCCACATTTACAGCTCAGGGACATTAATGACATTTTTTATGTTGTGTCACCATTATTGCTATCCTTTTCCAAAATATTCCATCACCATTAGCATAAACTCTTCATTCTACATGTATTTTAATGTCTATGAGACAAACTTAGTATTGCTTCACACCAAATATTCGTTGACATTTACTTTCTTGGGCTCTTCCTGCATTTTCAGTTTTCAATCCAGGATCATTTTCCATTAAACTGAAGAATCCACTTTAGTTCTTGTTTTCCCCCTAATGAAAGGCTGCTAACAGTGATACATTTCAGTTTATGTTTTTCTGAAGACATCTTTATGTCACCTTTATTTTGGGTCAGTATTACCTCTTCAGGGAGCTCTCGTAGCATAATACCTAAGGCACTGGACTGCTAACCAGAGGGCTGGCGGTTCAAACCCACCAGCAACTCCTCGGAAGGAAGATGGGGCAATCTACCTCCATAGAGATACTGCCTCGGAAACCCAAGGAGGGGTTGCTATGAGTTGGGTCTGACTCGACGGCACATAACAATAACAACAACAACAACAACAACAACATTACCCCTGTATATAGAATTCAGTTTGACAGGAGATTTAACATTTTAAAGCAGCACGTCTTTGATTTTTAGCTTATGTTATTTATGATCAGACATCAGCTGCCAGCCTTTTTCTCACCTCTTTGATCTCTGGATTCTCAAAGATTTTCTCATTATCTTTGATGTCCAGATCATGGTGTAACTTGTTATTGTTCCCTGTGTATTTACTTTGCTCAGGGTGCACTGAATTTTTAGAATTTGTTGACTATTCCTCATTAATTTGGAACATGCTTGCCTATTTTTGTCTGATAACAATTCCTCCCCAATTTCTCTCTTCTCCCCTTTTACTCACATACTACTTGTGGCTTAAACTGTGTCTTAAATTTTCCATTGTTGGACCCTGTGCTTTTTTGGGGAAGGGGAATTTATTCTTCACCTGGTATCCACTTTACTAATCTGGGCTTTGGCTAGGTTCAATCAGTTGATTCCTAACATTCTTAACTTCAGATCTCAATAGAAATCAAAACTGGCGATGCCTAGACCTCTACGACTGCTGCTTGACAAAGCTCCAGCTGTCAAGAGTCTTGGGAGGAAGCCAATTCCACCTTTACTTTCAACTGTATTCTTGCCTGTTATCTTAATTGCTACAATAAACTTTATGGTGATCATGCTCCTTCTGGTTCATCCCAGAGGTTCCAAAACTGATTTTCATGTTTCCCATGAATCAGGCTAGGCCGTCTTCCAGATGACTCTCTGATTTCCAATTCCAAAAACCCCGGTTTTCTTAGAAATCCCCATGATGAGCCAGGAAAGGCCCCTGGGAATCCTAAAGACATTGAGAATTCACATTGGTGGAAAGATCTCATGGCTACTCAACCCCCTACAATACCAACCCCTGCAACACAACATAGAAAAGGGATTACTCCTGATAGGAAAAAACCTTGGCCTAAGTGGCTGCCTCCTACAGTTAAGCCTCCTCCTAATGTAGCTTATAGAATTAATGGTAGACTTTGGTATCCTCCTCGCGGACGGGAGCCTAAACCTTCCCGATAGCCTGACCTTCCTCTTCCTTATACTGGGGCATACATAAAAGGTAAAAGAATGGTGTGGGTAGATGGAAAAAGAGTTCCTTTTAATTCTCTCCCTTTCTTAGAGAGATTAAAATGATCAGGGCCTACGTGTAAAACTACTGCACAGAGAAATACTCTAATCAAGCAATGGAACAGTTACTTTAAGAAATTAAAAAGCCACAGGTATATATTGATGGACTATGTAGACCCATCTGCACCCCCAGGCTGGTGCAGAGAATGGGGCCAACCACAAGGTTGAGTCACACGTTCTGGCCCCATGTTGTTTTCTTCACCCTGACCATTTCCTCATGCCTTAGTTAACCCCATTGTCTAGTACATTTTACTCATATAATGTTAATGACAGAAAAGTTAGATAAGATGTAAGTCTAGTTTATAAGTTCAATAATAGTTTTATAACTTTTTGATATAGTTAATTATAACAAGATTAAACTTGTATTTACTTGGAAATAAGATGTTCTAGATTAAGGGAATGTTCTGGGATATTCCCAGTAAACAGGAACAGAAGTAATTCATAAAGTGTGATAAACATGGTTGTTATTGTAAAGTTAATAGCCCACAGCCATGAACTGATTCAAGAATGGACCCGGAATTGTGGGTTTGTCATTTTGCTTTGTCATTATCTCATGCAATCTGCAATATAGTATAACATAAAGAAGGCCACCTCATTATGTGGGGCACGTCTTTATCTTGTGTGAGTGTGTCTCCTTCATCTCGCCGACACCACCTTTCCCTCCAGAGACCCACAGCTGAGGCTGGACCTCGGGACAAAACAGCTTTCATTTAAAAATGCAGATTCAGAGGATACTGAAGTTATGTTAATAGTGCTGGAGTGATTTGGCAAAGGATAGTGAGAATGATTGTACAACTTAAAGAATGTCATTAATGTCATTGTACATGTGGAAATTGTAGTAATGGCAACAATTTATATTTTTATAAATAAATTTAACAATATATTTTTAATGTACATTTTTGTCACAATATTTTTTAAAAAAGAAAATCTATAGAAGAGGAGCTTCACCACCAGTGAGTAGAAAAATTTTCTTTTGATGCAAAAAGAAAAACTGAAATAAAGGGAAAAATAACTTGGGTCATACTAAGATATACTAAGAAATACACCAGTTAAAGCGAGGGAGTGGAAAACCATAGACTAGAGTAAGATATTTTCACTAGCTCTTGCTAGGAAAGTACATCAAGCCAGAACTCTGGCAAATGAGAAAGAACACTGAAAATTCAGTAGAAAAAAATGGATACAAACTCCGAATATGCACTACAAAAAAAGAAAAAGGGATGGCAAATAACAACATGAAAATGAAAGGCTTCATCTCTTTAGCTTCAGGAAAATGCTAATTAAAATCACAATGAGGTACCATTTCACACACCAGTTTAGTTAAAATGAAAATAAGGCTAGCCACTGATGTCTGATCATAAATAAAATAAGCTAGACGTCAATGAAGTGCTAGCAAGAGCAAAGCTATGGAGGAATCATATTATTCATGAACAGAGTTGACTGGATGGTGACTAACATTTGAGCTAGGAACGTGAATAGAGAAGTTTTAGATGGCTACAAACACACAAATTAAATTTTGGAAGAAAATAAACAAGGTGGGAGAAGTCAGAGTAAAATAGGAATTTTACATTTTCTTCTACCTAGTAGTCTTTCTAAGGAGCTCTAGTGGCGCTGTGATTAAGGCATTGGGCTGCTAACCATAAGGTCGGTGGTATTTTATAGACTGTCTACTCACATACATGAAACTGCATGAACAAAAGGAAGCAAGAATTCTGGGCACTGCACTAACACATGTGTGACTCACATGACTGAGTTCTGCTGATGGTGTGTAGCATTTTATAAGCTGATTTTCAAAATTTTCTCCCCTACAGGTGTCATTAAGGAGCTTTGGTAGTACAGTGGGTAAGGCATTTGGCTGCTAACCAGAGGGTCAGCAGTTCAAACCCACCAGCTGCTCAATGGGAGGAAGATGGTACAATCTACTTCTGTGAAGATTTACAGCCTTGGAAACCCAGTGGGGGTCACTATGAGTCAGCATTGACATGATAATAGTGAGTATAGAGTATATTTTCTGAGTGACATTTTTAATATTACAATAAATCCTACAAAAGCTAGAATCTATGTAAGATGGATATCTGTCAGAGAAGGAAAACTCAAATATTCTCTACTAATAGAGAACAATAGAAATGTGGTACGACTGCATC
>NW_006921992.1:2256196-2266397 GCF_000298275.1 Orycteropus afer afer | reverse complement strand
ATGGGCTTCCTAAATTGGTTCTCCAATTTGATTAATCGTACAGGCACTGGTGAGCCCGCCTCCATTAGTAAAGAGGACCCTGCTAATCTGTGGCATGAGGTGGCAACATTAACATGCAAAATAGCACCACCAGTAGATCAAGTACTTTTGAGAAGTGAGGCTCTGGGTAATCACATACTTGATACTTTTCTGCAATTTTGTCAGCGTGAATAATATAAGGAAGCTGGTTGGTTGGTCCTACTTAGACTAGACAAAGTGGTCAAAGAGTAAGAAGAGCTCAGGGCTGCTGAGTCACAGCTTAAGTGCCACATAAAAGACCTCAGTTTTTCCAGTTGTGCTCTGAAAGAAAGCCTTATTTCTTCTTGTAACAGAGCTGATACTGCTGAAAACCAATCCTAGAATCTTATTGTACGGGTGGCTGAATTACAATGCCAATTAAATTACCAACCCAGAATGGTGTCTGAAGTTAAAGTGAGGGCATTGGTTGGGAAAAAATGGGATCTTGAAACCTGGAATGGGGACATATGGGCAGATAGGAAAATCAGGATATGGAGCCTGTAAATTCTGTTGAATCCCTCCCATCTGAAGGGATTACTGTGAAACCATTATCCCCTCCACGTCAATTTGGTGAGATTAGCCCGACTGTTCCTGCTGGGTCATTGCCTGAGGTAGAGGCCATGGAAGACATTGCTGAATGTTCTCAGGAACTTCCCCAACCACCCATTGTTGCTGCTAGACCTATAACTAAAGTTAATCCAAGCGAGCCCCAAAAGGTGGAATACAAAGTGTGACTGAGGAGGTCGTACACTACACCCAAAAAGACCTACTTGATTTTGCTAACATGTATAGTCAGAAACCTGGAGAATATGTATGGGAATGGCTACTGAGGGTGTGGGATAATGGTGCAAGGAATGTAACATTGGGTCAGTCTGAGTTTATTGATTTAGGCTAAGTACAGATTGCAAAACAGTGTTTACTTGCAGAATCTGAGTTACATTATATAGTGCTGAACTGAACACTTTGTGGGTACTTGTGAACTCCAAGCATAGCCCTCCTCCCATGCCACGGATTAGCAGGGCCCTCTTTACTAATGAAGGCGGGCTCACCAGTGCCTGTACGATTAATCAAATTGGAGAACCAATTTAGGAAGCCCATGCTTATGATTTTGTCTTTCTAGAACCACTCCCAGTACCAAATGTGTTAGACTGGGTTCTCTAGAGAAGCAAAACCAGTAAACCTTACAGAGGGAGAGAGAGAGAGAGAAAAAGAGAAATTTATCTTAGGAAAATGGCTCACACACTTACAGAACCTGCCAAGTCCCAAGTTCCTGGATCAAACATCAAACTGGAGGCTTTTCCCAACTCGTGCTCCTGCAGTGGCTAACAAGCAAGCTCAGGGTTGGCAGGCAGTATACTGGCTGTTGACTCCAACAAATGATGAATCCAAGATCTCCAGGATGAATGATGCATTGTTCGCTCACAGACAGTTATAAGCAGCACAACAGAATCCTGATCCACAGAAGAGTGTCTCTTTTCCTAGGATGTCCATAAATATACTGGAGGTAGGCCACACTCCTAGGGAAACGCCCTTTCAACAGATTGGCTGCTCAAAATATATACATCTGATTCCATCATTGGAACAACCCACATCACAACTGCTTAAACTGCACAGAATTGTGGTCCAGCCAAGTTGACACACAGCTCCAACTATCACACACTGAAAGTATAAAATACCACAAAGATGTTTATTTGTGTTTTGTTAACTATGCAAAGACATTCTACTGCATGGATTGTAACAAATTATGGATAACAAGGCAAACAGTAATTCTCAAATGTTTGATTTTACTTATGTGGAACCTGTACATAGACCAAGAACAGTCATTCAAATAGAAGGGGATAGTCCTTGATTTAAAATCAGGAATGGTGTCAGGGTTGTATCCCTTCATCATACTTATTCAATATGTATGTTGAGCTAATAATCTGAGAAGCTAGACTATTACGAAGAAAATGCATCAGGATTGGAGGAAGACTCCAACAACCTGAAAATACGTAGATGACACAACTATACCTGCTGAAAGTGAAGATTACTGGAAGCACTTACTGATGAAGATCAAAGACTACAGCCTTCAGTATGGAATACATCTCAGCATAAAGAAAATCAAACATATTGCACTGGGGAAATGTGCTGCAAAAGACCTTTTGTTGTTGTTTAAAGAAGTCACTTTGAGGACTAGGTATGCCTGACCCAAGCTATGGTGATTTCAATTGTTTATAAACAGGCAAAAGCTGGACAATTATTAAAGACAGAACAATTGATGTAATTGAATTATGGTGTTAGTGAAGAATATTGATTATAATATGGCCTCTCAAAGGAATGAACAAATCAGTCTTAAAGTACAGCCAGAAGTTTTTTAGAAGCAAGCTTGGTGAGACTTAGTCTGTCTTACTTTGGTCATGTTATCAGGAGGGAGCAGTCTCTAGAGAAAGAGATTATACTTGGTAAAGCAGAGGGTCAGTGAAAAAAGACGAAGACCCTCAACAGGATGGATTGCTATAGTGGCTCTAACAATGAACTCAAACATAGCAACCCCTGTGAGGATGGTGCAGAACCAGGGAGCATTTCATTCTGTTGTACACAGGGCTGCTATGAGTTGGATCTGACTCAATGTCCCCTAACTAAAACATGGCATAGATTCATGTGGCTAACACCAGCAGCTGGTATCATACTGCTGAGGTACGCACATCAGGTAGAGCAACAGTTGCCAGTGCAGTGCAGCCCAGTAACTGCAGCATCAGTTGCTGGTCTGGCACACTGTCCAGGAACCAAAGAATTAAGAAATGTAGGACTCTACCTCAAAATACAGATTCTGGGCCTGTTCTGGACAGAAGCTTAACTGGTAGTTAAGTCATGGTGTAGGTACTTGTGAACTCCAAGCATAGCCCTCCTCCCATGCTAACCCTGCTTCTTACAGCACCACTTGTGTGGAGCATTTCTGTGAGGTGGTGAGAATTTGTGTTAAAACTTTCTGTGCAGTTTTCTCATTAGTAAACCAGGGATCATACCAGTTGTGGATGATAAATGAGAAAAGCAGTGGACAAAATGTTCAGTTCAGCACTAGATAATGTAACTGAGATTCTGCAAGTAAGCACTATTTTGCAAAAAAAGGAGCTAAAAGAAATGCCCAAAAGAAGAATGGTGGGACATTGAATGATTTTTCACTTGTTCCTATAATTTCCCATTTTCTACTATGCGAATGTACTGCATTATAATGTGGAAAAGTATAAAAACTTTAAAAATACATTTGATAAAAATAAAACACACTTTAGCATACCAATGGGTTCATCAGATTTTATAATAAAGACAACTTGGATATAAAAGGACCAAAATAACACTCTGATACTCATCCAAATTCACATGCTACAACCAAAAAGGTAACTTGGCTTATAGCACAGTCGCTGCATGTGAGGGCTCACAAAGGGTCTTAAATGAGAAGAAACAGTGAAAGATACCTTCATCTTCTACATTAGTACAATCAATCCACCACACATCATCTCACGTTTTCTAAGAATTCCAAAAGGTTTGTAGATGATTACATATTCCTTATATGTATTATTTTTCAGAAGTATGGCTTTTCACCAAGTAAGACAAAAAAAAAACCACTATGTTGCACATAGGGTTGCTGTCAGCCAGAGCAGACTCAATGTCACCGAACAACATGGCATCTCACATATTTAGTAGAATTAGTGAATGCTTTCCATAGGCATGAATCCTCCTATACTGAAAAGTACAGGGAGAAAAGCAAAAACTTTCCCCTATCATTCTTTACACTACAGGTTTCTCTCTCATGTGTTTTCTTTCAGATTTTTAGAAAGATTTCCAAGCCTTCCAACATTACTCATGCACCTTGTTTCTCTCTAGTGTACTTTCTCACAGGTTACCAGAGGGGTGAGTGAAAACCAGAGTTGCCCTCATTCCTTATGTATATAGGTCTTTCTTCACTGTGAGTTCTTACAGGTTTACTAAGGAAGTAGGAACAACTAAAGCCTTTCCTACATTCCTTATATTTATGAGGCTTATCTATGAGCCTTATGTTTAGTGAGGCATAACAAATAACTAGACTTTACACATTCTTTACATACATACATTTCTCTCCACTATGAACACAAAGGCTTTTCCACACTCCTTACATTCATAAGCCTTCTCTCCACTGTTCCCTCTTCTGATATGGTTAATGAGATATAAGGACTAAGGCTTTCCAACATTCCTTATATTCCTAAGGCCTCTCTACAATGTGAACTCTCCTATGGTGAGAGATGAGGACCGTTTAAAGGCTTTCCCAAATTCCTATCATTAGGCTTACCTCCACTGTTACTTCTAACCTGTTTAAAGAGAGATGAGGAACAAATAAAGGCTTTCCCACATTCCTAACATTCATAAGCCTTTTCTCCACTCTGAGTTCTATGTCCACTGAGGAATGAGTAATCACTAATGGCTTTCCCACACTCTTGATATCCATAAGCCTGTCTCCTCTGTTAGTTTTGTCTAATAATGGTTGAATAATCACTACTGTCTTTCCCCCACTGCTTTCGTTCATAAGACCTCTCTCCATTGTGAATTTTTATGTCTACTGAGAGGTGAATAATCACCAAAAGCTTTTCTATACTCCTGACACTCATAAGGCCTCTCTCCACTGTGAGTTCTTATATGTCTACAGAGAGATGAATAATCACTAAAGGCCTTCCCACATTCTTTACATTCATAAGGCCTCTCTCCAGTGTGAATTCTTGTATGTGTAGTGAGGTGTGAGGACTGACTAAAGGTTTTCCCACATTCTTTACATTCATAAGGCCTCTCTCCACTGTGAGCTCTTATGTGGGTAGTGAGGTGTGAGGACTGACTAAAGGCCTTCCCACATTCCTTACATTCATAAGGCCTGTCTCCACTATGCGTTCTTATATGACTAGTTAGGTGTGAGGACTGACTAAAGGTTTTCCCACATTCTTTACATTCATAAGGCCTGTCTCCACTGTGGGCTCTTATGTGGGTAGTGAGTTGTGAAAACTGATTAAAGGCTTTCCCACATTCCTTACAGTCATAAGGCTTCTCTCTACTGTGAGTTCTTTCATGTCTAGTGAGTTGTGAAAACTGACTGAAGGTTTTCCCACATTCCTTACACTCATAAGGCTTCTCTCCACTGTGAGCTCTTATATGTCTAGTGAGATTTGAAACCTGAATAAAGGCTTTCCCACACTCTTTACATTCATAAGGCCTCTCTCCACTATGAATTCTTGTATGTCTAGTGAGGTATGAGAGATAACTAAAGGCTTTCCCACACTCCTTACACTCATAACGCCTCTCTCCACTGAGAGTTCTTATATGTTTAGTAAAGGGTGAGGAACAACTACAGGGTTTCCCATAATGCTTACATTTACAAAGTTTTTCACTCACACACGGTTTTAGGTAAGAGGGACAACTGCAGTTTTCTCCAAATTCATTACAAGGATAAGGCTTGTATCCAGTGTGAGAGCCAGTATGATAGTTAAATGATGAATGGTCCATGAAGGTTTCTCCACACTCAAGGCACTCAGAAGGATCTAGTCCAGGAGGAGTTCTGAAGCTAGCAAGATTTCCAATCCAGTTGAAAGATTTTCCACACTGATTTTCTTCTCTACTTTCTTTTATTCTCCCTTCTGTTTGTTCATGTAGATTCTCCACTGTATATATGCTGTTTAAAACAGACAGCATGTTGTCAGAATTAAATTTGTTGCCATTTCACAATTAGCATACAGAGTGAATGGATGTTTTCTGCCATGTGTTGTCTCATATTGTTGCAAAGGTTGAATCACATCACAGTATTTCCATTACTGTCACAGTGATTGTAAGTAATAGAGTTTTCTAGTAATTATGTACAAGCGAAATATGTTTCAAATACTCAACTGATTCACATTTATGGAAGTTCCGTACTGTAAAAATTAAATGAATATACCATTTTACAGCAAGTTTTCTACACACACACACACTCACAAATATGATACCCTTAAAGCTCTCCTGAGGCACTGCTCAGTGTCATGTAATACTCACCTCACAATCTCTTTCTGGTTATTGTACTGACTTTCAATGCCATGGAATTCACACATTTCTCCTAACATGGAGAACCAAGAGTCATTCTTCAAGGCTGTCTGTCCATTATTATCCTGTTGAAAAACTGACACAACAGTTTCAAGTGGAGTTCCACATTATGAAACAAAACAGTAAGAAAATTTTATGAGGAACAAGGCATGTCTAAAGAAAGACTCTGAGGCATTTCCAGGACTTTGGCAATGGCAAAAGGGTTAAGCAATTTACAAGGGTTAAGATTTGGATGTTCTGTGAACACCATCTTAACACCTTATGGCAACCCACTTCCAGTCATCCTCATCACCACTGCTGCCGCTGCTGCCAACAGCCAAAGGAACTGGTGGTGGCAGCTACAAGAGCAGAGCGAGAGGAAGCAAGCGGGGAAAGAGTGAAGTACACCCTGCCCCACCCACTGTTCTACTTGCCTAAGCAGCAGGCACGGCACTACTGCTGCCACAGGCCGCTGCTACCTGCCCAGCAGACAAAGCCTGAGAGCCCATACCCAAAGCCAAGTCCTCTGCCTCACCTGCCTGAATCCCACCTGTGATCCAGTGCTGCAAGAATCTGGGTTTGAGTTATTTAAACCATGAAGGGGAAATAGTAAACAAAAGGAGAGAAGCTTTCCCTTTTTTAAAAAATAAAAATAAACCATTTATGAGACCACAGACATATACACACTTGGATGCTATCTGAATGGAAGTGAAGAAGCACATACCTGTACTAAGAAACCATTCCATGACAACAGATTGAGAGTGATGGTAACATATTGTTATTGTTATGTGCTGTTGAGCTGGACCCGACTCACAGCAACCCCTCCTTGGGTTTCTGAGGCAGTATCACTATGGAAGTAGATTGTCCACCTTCCTTCCAAGGAGTGGCTAGTGATTTGAACTGCCAGCCTTCTGGTTAGCAATCAAGTGCCTTAGGCACTATGCTACCAGAGCTCCTATGGTGACATAAGTAGGGTGTAAACAGGAAAGGAAAATAAAAAGTTACTGCAAACAATGCACTACAGAAAGGTAATATTAAGAGAAAGCGAGGAGGTGTCTTTCCACAAACACAGAAGGCATGAGAAGTTTGATAAAAATCAAAGAATGGCAGCTCAGTGTGTAAGTTCTGCCTCCTAAAACCAGAAAAGATTACTTTTAATTGATTTCTTCAAACATAACTGGTGTTCCAGAAGGGCTGCTCTTTCAAAGGATTCTTACCTGCCCTGTGCTCTCTGACACTATAGCTCTGGAGAAGTCCTATGTTCACTCTCCTAAGATCTTTCCCTTGCTTGTCAGGGAGCATAAAATGAGTGTGGTTCATAGGGTGCTCACAGGGAACGACAGATCATGAGGGAAGACAGGTAAGCACATTGCCCTGGCACTGTACCAATACTATGGTCTCCACGATCTCTATAGATGGACAGGTGTCAGTTTATTTACAGTAAAACTATCACATCAAATTTGTTATAAACATGGTAAAATGCCAACAGGGTACCAAACCATAAATTTCTCCTTTCCCCAAAGTGACCCCTAAAACAATGTTCACACTTACAACACTTACAGAGTCTCAGGCTTTTAACCACAAGAGAAAAAAAAGAATAATTTTAATACACAAATTTTGACTTTCATGTGGAAGCCAATGGAGTCTAAGCCCCTGGAGGGCAGTGAAAATTCCTGTCAGGTTTGTCAATATTTTCCAGTTCTTCAACCCAAATTCTGTAAGAACATTGATGAGTACAATACTTTTAATCACTAGAGAAATAAATAAGAAAAATGAAGTCAATCTTACCAGTGTCCAGGTTCCTGAAGGTTTCCATCATCACATCTCTGTAGAGATCCCGCTGAGAAAAATCCAGCAAAGCCCACTCTTCCTGGGTAAAGTGCACGGCCACATCCTCAAACGCCACTGAGTTCTAAAACATCCCACATATTCTGGATCAGCAAAGGACCATCTTTCCAAAAGTGTTCAAAGGATGGGGAGGATGACACTCCTGGCCAACTGAGTCTCCACAGTGAAGTCACACAAGGTTCTGTGTTCTATTCCAGACTTCGCCAATCAGCCTGTCTCTTTGCTATTTACATTTGCCTTCTGACTGCTGGCATCCTATCTCATAGATTTAGCAATATTTCTAATATATTGAATTTATCTCTCCAGTTTGACTATGACCAACTCTGGTCTTATTCCTTTCGATGGTCCCAAACAGCAAGAACACACAGCAGAATGGAAAGAAATCCTCTACAAATGAAAGACCTACCCACAATCAGATCAACTCTGTGGAAAAAAATATTTCACCTCCTTCTATAAGAGCCACCAGAATACACAACAGAACATGAAGCACAGGTGGAAGCAGGATGAGATAATAAAAACCAGGAAAGACTGGTGGACTGGCAGCTTTTCCCATTGATTGAACAGACAAAGCAAACATCAGAACCAGATCAGGTAAGGCAGAGATTTTGCAATTATGAGACTGGGAATTTAAAACAACTATGATTCATGTATTAAAGGCCTCCAAGGCAAAAGGAAACCCTATGTAAAAACAGATGAGCAGAGAGATGGAAACTCTATGAAAAATTAACAGGAAATTGTAAAAATCAAAAACACTGTAGCAGAAATGAAGACTATTCTTTTTAATAGGATCAACAATAGATCATGGCCAAGGGAAAATAAATGGACTTAAAAATAGGTCAAAAGAAACAAGCAAAACTGAAATACAAAGAAAAATGCGCGGGGGGGGGGGGGACAATATTCAAGAATGTGAGCCAAAAGTTGTAACATACGCACAATGAGAATAAGAAGAAAGAGACTAAAAGAAGTATTTCAATAATGGCAGAGAACTTTACGAAATTAATGGCAGACCCCAATCTACAGAGCCAGAAGTTCGGAACACATCAAGAAGGACAAATACAAAATTTCTCACCTACACAGATCATATTTAAACTGCAGAAAATGAAACACAGAAAGATAATAAAAAAGAAGCCAGAGGACAAGATGCACCTTACCTATAGAGGAGCAAGGTTAAGTATGGTCAATTTGTCTTCAGAAAGCCATGCAAGTAAGAAGAGAATGGAACATGCAATGAATTATTTACTATGGCTCTTCTAGCCATGGTCTTTGTGGCTCCCCCATGATTGGGTGACACTGTAAAAATTAAGTGCTTGTGACCCATCAAGGGTATTAGAAAGCTTGCTACTAATGCAAATAAAGTGTATAGAAAGTGTGATGGTTAAGGTTCTGTGTCAACTTGCAGGGCAATTATTTACATACAGTGTTTGGCAGTTAAGTAATTTGGCAGTTATATAATGATGTAATTATCTTCCTTTTTGTGATGGAGTTTGTTGGCCCCTGCACCCATGGAAGTGAAGAGACTCCCAGACTGACACCTGATCCTTGGATTTGGGACTTGGCATCACACACAATTATGTGAGTCATTTACTTGGCAGTCATAAGTTCTGTAAGATGTTACAGCACGGTACGGAACCCTAAGACAATAATTTCTATAGTCTGAAATTGACCAAATATGCAAAGATGCATTGCTAATAACTGGTGGTTGGAATGCAAAAGTTTGAAACAAAGTAAAGCATCAGTAGTTGGAAAACATGGCAATGGTGATAGAAACGATACTGCAAAAAAATTTTGCAAGACCAATGACTTATTCATTGCAAATGCCTTTTTTCAACAACCTAAATGGCAACTATACATGTGGACCTCACCAGATGGAATATGTAGGAATCAAATTGATTACATCTGAGGAAAGAGACGATGGAGAAGCCCAATATCATTAGTTAGAACGAGGCCAGGGCCAATCATGGAAAAGACCATCAACTGTTCATATGCAAGTTGAAGGTGAAGAAAATTAAAACAAATCCACAAGAGCCGAAATACGACCTTGAGTATATTCCACTTGAATTCAGACACCATCTGAAGAATAGATCGGACACATTTAACACCAATGACTAAAGAACAAATGAGTTGTGGGATGATACCAAGGGCCATCATATGTGAAGGAAGCAGAAGGTCATTAAAAAGATCAAAAAGAAAGACAAGACCAAAACAGATGTCAGAAGAGACTCTGAAACTTGCTCTTGAATAAAGA
>NW_006921992.1:2254583-2255696 GCF_000298275.1 Orycteropus afer afer | reverse complement strand
AACAACAACAACAACAACATACCAAAAATAATTGGTCAACTTTTAACCACTTCAGGAGTTAGCCAGTGGGTTTGAACCACCAATTTTTTGGTTAGCAGCCAAGCCCTTACCCACTGTACCACCAGTGCTACTAACGAAAAGATAGAGCATGCTTTTAAAATACTATTCTACCCAACTTACATGTTTAACATAATACTAAAAAGCACTTTGGTATGTGACAGCCTCTTCCTGACTTCAGAGGAGCTCTTGTGGCACTGTGATAAGGCATTTGGCTCCTAAACAAAAGGTCAACAGTTCAAACCCACCAGATGCTCTGCAGGAGGAAGATGAGGCAAGCTACTTCTGTAAAAATTTATAGCCTTGGAAACCTAAGGGAGTTCCTATGTGTTGGAATTGACTCAATGGCACTGAGTATTCTACCCAAATAGATCTTATTTCCAAAGAACATAGACAAGATCCCAAGCAATTTTATTTTTCTTAGAATTTCACAAAAATACTTCAAAACTTTATATGAGTACAAATGTCCACAAACAACCAAGATGTCCTAAGCAATACCACATGGAGACTTGTCCAAACACACATGTGCACACATGCGCGCACACACTTAAGACTCTGTGTGTGTGTGTGTGTGTGTATAGCTATGATAAAGTAAACAGCACAGTACTATACACAAAGGTCAGTGGAAAAAAAATAAACAGTCCAGGAACAGGCCCACCTAACAATATGCAGTTAAGATACTGCACTGGGCAAACCTGCTGCAAAAGACCTCTTTCAGGTGTTAATCCATCTCAGTGAGGGCCTGCCCCTTTCTCGCTGACCCCCTGCCATTGACTCATGACAGAGGAAGCACAGCAGAGCACTGGCAGAAACTATATGCACTTTAACATGTGGGGTCAAGTCAATTAATTATCTAACTGGAATAACTGAAGCATTGCTACTTAATCTACATGCAAAAATCAATTCCATAGAGATTAATTTTAAACGTAAAATTACAATACTCTCAGAAGTTACAATAAATGATTTTATGACATCAGAACAGAGAAAATATTCTGAAATAAGACATAAGTCAAGAGAATGAAAATCTATATTAAAATTCAAAACTATTCATCAATG
>NW_006921992.1:2250601-2252780 GCF_000298275.1 Orycteropus afer afer | reverse complement strand
TGAGACTATGGCCCCTAGCTGCCCTTTCGATCTGGAATTGAACCCACTCCTGTGGCTTCCAGCCAAACAAACAACAGGCATGGGAGGTGAACATTTACCTGAGGTAGATACACTCCTTGGAGAGAAGAATCATGGGAGAATACAAGGGCTGCTTATGCACAGGGAGACAGCTCAGGGAGCAGGAGTGCATGGAGGGAAGGACACAGGGAGGTTACTATGGGGAGGAAGTGGGAGGGGAGCTGGTGCATTGTGAGAAATTGCAGTCAATGTTATGAGACAAAGTGTATGTGAGCTGCTATACGGAAAGTGAATTTGCTCTGTAAACTTTCACCCAAATAACAATTTTTAAAAAATGATTGTGCTGGTAAAGCTGTAATTAATTAATTAGATAGATAGATAGATTAAGTAGATAAATAGAGAATAGATAAATAAATAAATAAAGCAAGCAAGCAAGCAAACTCATTGCCGTCGAGTCGGATCCGACTCATAGCAAATCCCCCTGTTGGGTTTCCGAGGCGGTATCACTACGGAAGTAGATTGCCCCATCTTCCTTCCGAGGAGTGGCTGGTAGGTTTAAACCGCCAGCCTTTTGGTTAGCAGTTAGGTGCCTTAGGCACTATGCTACCAGTGCTCCTAAAGCTGTTAATAGCAACAGCCGTAACAGTAAATGTCTAATATACAGAGAATAGTGATCTCCCGGTAAAGGAGATCCAGGCAGGACACACTGGGAGGCTCAATAACTCTCCAAGACCTATGCATATTCAGGTGTTTAGATTAATGTTATTAAAACTTCACATGAAAAGTTTCATGCATTCTTTGTTTATATTTTACAATAGTTAAGTGTAAAAGTGGCCAAAAAAAATGTAATTTTTATACATTAATTTGAGCAAGTCAAGTCATCTAACAGTCCATTTTGGTTTAACTTATCTTAGGTAAGGAGGGCTCTTACACTTCAACTTATAAACCTTGGTCTTAGAATATTTACATTTATATTAACTAGAAAAAACTCTGTAAAAGGAAAATATTGGAAACTAAGTGTCCATTCATGGTGGTAAGGTTAAAAAAGAAAAGAAAAAAAAAAGCACGAAGACAGAGCCACCAAATGAAATGTTACGGACTTTGACATAATTTGAAACACTTACTAATGAAGATCAAAGACTATAGTCTTCAGTATGAATTACAACACAAAATAAAGAAAACAAAAATCCTCACAACTGAATCAATAAACAACTTCATAATAAATGGAGAAAATACTGAAGATGTCAAGGATTTCATTTTATCTGGATCCAAAATCAACCCCCGTGGAAGTAGCAGCCAAGAAATCAGATGACATATTGCATTTGGCAAATGTGCTGCAAAAGCCCTCCTCAAAATGTTAAAAAGCCGAGATGTCACCTTGAGGACTAAAGCACGTCAGACCCAAGCCATGGTATTTTCAGCTGATTCCTATGCTTGTGAAAGCTGTACAGTGAGTGAGGAAGACTGAAGAAGAAGAAATGATGCATTTGGATCATGGTGTTGGTGAAAAATACTAAACATACCACAGACTGCCAAAAGAATGAGTGTATCTATTCTGGAAAAAGTACAGCTGGGATGCTCTTTAGAAGCAAATATTGCGAGGCTTCATCTCTCGTACTGTGGCCATGTCACCAGGAGGGACCAGTCCCTGGAGGAGGACATCGTGCTTGGAAAGCAGAGGGTCAGAGAAAAGGGGAAGACCCTCAGTGAGATGGACTGACACAGCGGCTGCAACAATGGGCTCAAACACAGCAACAACTGTGAGGCTGCGCAGGACCGGGCAGTGTCTCGATGGAAACTAACAACAACAACACACAACTTTAGACTTAAGCTGTGTACTGTTATGAGCACATCTACAGGAGAATTTGTTAACTGCAAAAAGCAAGTGAAAGTTCAAAGCAATCTTTGAATAACAACTCAGGGAAAATAAAAACTTCTAATTCCATTTGCTTGCATTTGGATAAAGAAATACTGGCAAGATGCTTAAGAAAGTTACGATAAAGCTGGGTATCTAAAGGCAGCTGGTGGAAGAAATGTCTGGATGAGGTCAAAGTTAGGAACAAGTCTTCATAAAGTATGCTTTTTAAGTTCATATTATGATTTGAACTTTGAAGGCATAATCTATTGAAAAACAGTAATTTTAATTTTAAATGGAATATAA
>NW_006921992.1:2248200-2249276 GCF_000298275.1 Orycteropus afer afer | reverse complement strand
TGTCCTCTCTGAGGCCAAGAAGCCACTGCAGTAAAAGGGACAGGAGTGGCAGCAGAGCCACTAGGTGGTGAGGAGGCAGACGTCTGATGCACATGGGTGAAACCCTTACTTGGGATCGCATGGGTGTGCAAGATGGCCACTCTGGGTCCCCAGCTGCCTCAACTGGACTCTTTCTCACTGTGCCACACCTGGGACCTGAAATGGAAGATGGGGAGGAGATAGTGTTGAGGAGGAGGGAGGGACAGGTTCTTGGCCTTCAGCTCTTCTTGGGCAGGGCTGTCTTTCAGGATCAAGGCATGCACCATCCTGAGTGCACACCTGCATTCTTCATGCAACTCACAGGATTCTTCCTTATGGCAGCAAGCTCACAGACGGCTTGCATTAGGCCATTAGGAAATGTAAGCTGATACTGTGGCATTACCTAAAGGGCAGTTCTTAGGTTCTGAACTAATTCAATAGTTTGTATCTGACATGAAGTAACTACACTACCAGTCATGTCTCTAAGGGGAACCGTAGCCCCAAAAGGTAGTACTTCTAGAATATCTCTAGGGAAGAAGAAAGAAAAATAAACACAGTATCTTTCTACAGATGTCAAGATTTCAAGAGGTGTTTAATGATCATTATTCCTTTATGTATTTTTGAAATTTCTGAAGCATACAATGTTTTCACAATTAAAAACATTAAGAGCATTTATTTCTCCATATGCACTTCATTTGACAAGGAACTTTTAGACATGATACCAAAAGGATGAACAACAGAAGACAGAACAGATGAACTGGAGCTCATCAAATTACAAGTTTGGAACTTCAAAGGCCTTCATCAACAAGGTGAAGGGACAACCTACAGAGTGGGAGAAAATATTTGGGAATCATATCATATTCTACCACTTGGGGGGGGAAGCTATTTTAAAAATGAGCAAAAAATAGTTTACCAAAGAAAATATACAAATGGCCAGTAAATGCATGAAAAGATGCTCAATGCCATCAGTCATTAGGGAACTCCACATCCAAAGCACAATGAATACCACCTCACCCCAACTAGGATGGCTACTATCAGAAAACAGAAAACAACAAGAA
>NW_006921992.1:2236895-2246480 GCF_000298275.1 Orycteropus afer afer | reverse complement strand
TCACACTCACGCCAACGAGCCCGGCCCCGTGAGGCCGGTGACTCGGCAGTCTCACAAACTCGCGGGTGGAGGGGGCGCCGCTGCTCTGAAAAGCACACTTTCGCCTAGCGAGGATTTTCACGATGTACCTGCGAATGTACCGAGACACAGCTGCAATCCACCTACTCGGTATAGCAACTTGGCCCGTGTAGAACACAGCCGCGACCCAGGGGCTGCGGGCGGGGTCGGAGGAGGGAGAACAGGAAAGCAGCGGCGGCAGGCTCCGGTCAAACGCTGGCTACAGGAAGACGCACAGGTGTAGATCAGCCCTGGGGGAGTAAAGCCACGACTACGCAGAAAAACGCGAGCAGCGCCTTTAGATCACGACCCCGGGTCCCACGAACTGCGCCTAGTACCTGACGAGCCCGGAAGCAGACACAACTCCACTTCATACAAGAGCAGGAGCGCGTCCAAACATGGCTGCCAATCGTGGACATGCACTTCCTCTTCCGGCTTCTGGAACTCTCTGTCCAAGAGCAGGGTTTGGGGTGGTTGAGATTTTTAAAAAATTAGTTTGCCTAAAATCAATCTACCTTTTCCAAACGTATTGCTTTTATTACTTGTCTCTTACTTTTGTCCATGTTTTTTATTTTCAGCTCCCTTTATTTTGGCTTAAGGAGCTCTGGTGGCATAGTGCCTAAGGCATCTGACTGCTAACCCAAAGGCTGGTGGTTCAAACCCACCAGCCACTCTAGGCAAGAAACACTGGGTAATCTACTTCCATAAAGATTTACAGTCTCTGAAACCCAAAGGGGGTTGCTATGATTTGGAATCAACTTGATGGCAGTGAGTTTGGTTGGTTATTTTGGATTCGACTATTGTGAGGATGGTACCGGACATGGCAGTTTGTTACATTATACTTAGGGTTTTTTATGTGTTGGAACCAACTAGATGGCACCTTTTATTTTGATTTTTTCACCTGAGTGTCCTTAACAAGGAGATGAGGTTCTATTCTTTAGGAAATATACAAATAGATTAACTTCAATGCAATATTAAAGAAAATCTGTTATAAAATAATCATAATAACCTTGACATAATTTTTTAAGAACAAAGAACACATTCGATGGCACCTTTTTAAAAACCTCATTCTGACAATAAGGTTTGACCATGCAAATTAAACACAATTCCTTTGGTTAACATAGATCATGGACTATTTCCACCAATGTATTTTGTGCCTTTTACTTGTTGTTGTTGTTATGTGCCGTCGAGTCGGCCCCGACTCATAGCGACCCCTCCTTGGGTTTCCGAGGCAGTATCACTACGGAAGTAGATTGCCCCATTTTCCTTCCGAGGAGTGGCTGGTGGGTTTGAACCGCCAGCCTTCTGGTGAGCAGTCAAGTGCCTTAGGCACTATGCTACCAGAGCTCCTGCCTTTTACTTACCCTTTTTAAAAGTTTGTAGTATCTGGGATCAAAGCATGTATAAAGAAAATTGAATGAAAATTCACATGTATCAACAACAATATAGTGAATACCTGTTCATCCACCAAACTTTCCAAGGTACATAAGGGTAGCTTGTCATAGAAAACCCTGCAATATCCTTTCTCTTTCCTCCTCCTCATTCTATCTGAGAAGAAACCGCTTCTGTACACTTCTCCTGAATGGTATCTCTGGTTTTAATTTTGCTCATTCCTGTGTGTTGCTGAGTAGCATTCCATGCTATGGAAACACCACACTAAGTTCATCCATTCACAAGCCAATGGACATCTGGATCATTTCCTGTTTTTGGTGAAGCTGCCCTGAACATTTGTGCACACACTGTTCTGAAGATACGTTTTCATTTCGTTGGTAGACTGAAATTGCTGGATCATGTTGTTGTTGTTATGTGCCGTCGAGTTGGCCCCGACTCATAGCGACCCCTCCTTGGGTTTCCGAGGCAATATCACTACGGAAGTAGGATTGCCCAAACTTCCTTCCGAGGAGTGGCTGGTGGGTTTGAACCACCAGCCGTCTGGTTAGCAGGCAAGTGTCTTAGCCACTATGCTACCAGAGCTCCCAATGCTGGATCATAGGGAACCTGTATTTTTAAAATTTATTATTATTATTGTGATTTTGGTTTACAGAGATTTTATTTTTCCATTCCAGTTCATACACACTTTGTTTCATCACACTGACTGCAATCCCTGTAATGTATTAACTCTCTTCCCACTTCTTCCCTGTGGTCAACCCTTCCCCATGTCCTTCCTAACTATGCATTCCTGCCCTCTGTGCTCTCTGTGTGCAAATGCTGCCCTTCTGATCTCCCATGGTTGATTATTCCAAAGAGTGTACCCACACAGTGTAATTGTTCACCTTTTAGGCCTCTCTATTGTTTGGCTGGAAGCCATGGGAGTGAGTTCAATTCCTGACCCAAAGGGTGACCAGGGGCCATAGTCTCAGGGGTTTCACCAGTCTGCAGCAGACCATTAAGCCTGGTCATTCTTATGATTTTGAGTTTTGTTTCACATTTTTCTCCCACTGTTCGCAGGATATCCCATTCTAATCCCTTTCCTAGTTGGTGACAATGGAAGCCAGGCACCATCGAGTTCTTCTGGTCTCAGGGTTATGTAGGCTGAGGGTCACATGATCAACTAGTCCTTTGGACTAACTGTTTCTATGCATCTTTGACCCTCTTCATTCTTATTTGCTCCAGACAAAGAGAGACAAATTGTTGCATCTTACATGGCCAGTTACATACTTTTAAG
Organism: Orycteropus afer afer; assembly: GCF_000298275.1. NCBI lineage: Eukaryota > Metazoa > Chordata > Mammalia > Tubulidentata > Orycteropodidae > Orycteropus > Orycteropus afer. The sequence continues at coordinate 2,243,758 of NW_006921992.1, read as the reverse complement.
ACCCCAGTCACTACTCACCAAAGTAGGATGTAGAACAATGTTTTGGTGTAGTGTGTTACACCAATTGAGCTACATGTCCCCCATGACACTGTCCTGAGCACGCAGGCCCAGAGACGCACTCCTTTAAGGTGTTTGGCAGTAGCTAACAAGTTATAACTTTGCCCCTGTTAGCTCTATTACATATAAACATTCTTATAGTACATACAGATACATATGTAGAAATATTGTCTGACAAACTTATACCGGTCATGGGTATATTCCCTTTTGCCTAACCATACCTGATTATTTAGCCTGTCTACCTATGTATCTACCCAAAGATTAATGTTTGTTATTACTGATAATGCAGTGTTGTGTGTGTGAACATGTTTATCTTTGTAATCTGTACTTCCTGCACACTTCTCCATGTCTTCCTCTTACTTAGTGTTATTGTGGTGGTCACTATCTTTTGGTATATTGCCTTTCCCTTCACCCAAATCAGTTCTTGTTTCTTACATATCTAGCAATTTTCCCTCCCCTCCTGGGGATGTAGCCAAGGAACCAGACAGGGGTCCAGAGACATAAGGAGGGTGTGCAGGGACTGAGACTGGTCCCAGGGACATGGGGAGGGGACACAGGGTACCCACAGATGGGGAGGGTATCCAGAAACAAGGAGAGTAGGCAAGTAGACATGGGAAGGGTACCCATGGACATGGGGATGGGACCTAGAGACAAGGGTTGGGGGCCCGAAGACATGAAAAGGGGCCCAGTTACATGGGGAGGGGGCCTAGGAACATGGAGTGGAAACCCAGGGACATGAAACAGAGGCATGGATCACAGACATGGGACTTAGGATATAGGGAGAGGACCAGATAAATTTAGGACAGGACCCAGAGATATGGAAAGAGGATCCGGAGACATGGGCAGGGAGCTCAGCAATGTGAGAAGACCCAAGGACATGGGGACTGGTTTCAGATACTGGGCAAGGTCCCTAACGTGAAGAGGGCATGGGAACATAAAGAGGGGACCCAGGGACATGAGGAAGGGGGCCGGGAACATGGTGAGGGTTCCCGGAAAGATTGGGAGGAGACTTAGGGATTTGGGGAGGGAATTCAGGAACATGGGATGAAGGAGCCCTAGGGACGTGGGGTGGGGACTCAGGAGCATGGAGAGGGGTCCTGGTGCATGCAGAGAGGTCCCAAACACATGAGGGCTCTGCAGACATCCTAAGGAAATGTGGAGGGGACCCCAGGATGTGGGGAAGGGTTCCAGGGACAAGAGAGGAGTCCAAAGGTCATAAGGAGGGGTCCAAAGGACATTTGATTGCTCCCAGTAACATGGGAATGGGGCCCAGGGAACATGTGGAGGGGATCCAAGGATATAGTTAGGGGCATGGTAAGCAGACCCTTGATGATGGGGAAGGTACCCAGGGACATGGTCAGGAGGCACAAAGACAAGGACTGAGGGCCCAAAGACATGGAAAGGGGCCCAGTTAAATGGGGAGGGGGTGAAAGGACATGGAGTGGAAGTCAAAGGGACATGAACCAGGGGCAGTGAACATGGTGAGGGATGGGAGAACAGAGTGAGAGGACCAAATAAATTTGGGATAGAACCCAGAGACACGGGGAAGGGACCAATAACATGGCAAGGGGACCTAGGGATACAGGGAGAGAATGGAGGGGGATGAAGAGGGAAGACAGGGATATGGGAAAGGGATTCAGAGACATGGGGAGGCCCCAGGTACATGGGAGTAGGCTCAAGCACAGTGGTAGGGATCTAGGAACATGTGGTAGAAGTATAAGGACATGGGAATAATCCCAGGGACATGAACAGGAACATGGGGATGTAGGGAACATGAGAACACAGGAAGTAGATCAAGTGGTTGATTCCATTAACTGTGAAGCTCCTCCCAGATGTCCTCTGGCTGCATCTAAGCCCCCATGTTTGGCACACTGAGAGTCCCCTGTCCCTAAGCCCTGAGTAAAGATGAGATTTTGTAATGGGGAATTGTGATAGTTAAGGTTGCATGTCAACTTTGCTGGACCATGATTTTGAGTGATTTAAGCAGCTGTGTTGTGCGCATTCTCATGAGGAGATCCGATTTAAGAAGTTACCTCCATCATGGGATATGCTGTGAGAAGCCAATGAGTTGAAAGGGATTTTCTTCAGGGGCGTGGCCTGCTTCTAATATATATATGGACATCCTGGGAAAATTCTCGGATTTTCTGTTGGATCTGGATCCTGCATCTACCTTATCATGTGGTTTTGAGAGCTGAACCAGTGGCCTGCTGTACTGCCTGCTGATCTTGGGATTGCTGCCTTCACAGCCTGTGAGCCAACAATTTGCCATTTTACCTGCCAATCTTGGATTCATCATCCGACAAACTCAGCAGCCAGTCTTGGGTTCATCAGCCCCATCAGCTTGCTCATCAGGAAAAGCTTCCAGCTACACTTTTGACCCATGAACCTGGAACTTGCCAGCCTCCACAAGTATGTGAGCCATTTCCTTGAGAGAAATTCCTCTCTCACTCATATGTGTGTGTGTGTGTTGTTATTAGCTGCCGTCGAGTTGGCTATGCCTCATAGCAACCCCATGTACAACACAATGAAGCACTTCCCAGACCTGCACCAGCCTCAAAATCCTTGCAATACCTGAGCCCATCATTTCAGCCACTGTATCCATCCATCACATTGAGGGCCTTCCCCTTTTTCACTGACCCTCCAGTTTACCAAGCATGATATCCTTCTCCAGGGACTGGTCCCTTCTGACAACATGACCAGAGTAGGTCAGATGAAGTCTGGTCATTCTCACTTCCAAGGATCATTTTCGCTACACTTCTTCCAGGACAGGTTTGTTATTCTGGTAGTCCATGGTGCTTTCAGTACTCTTTTCCAGCACCACAACTCGAAAGCCTCAATTCTTCTTCAGTCTTCCTTATTCATTGTCCAGCTCTCACATGTATATGAAGTGATTGTAAATACCATGGCTTGTGCCAGGCACACCTTAGTCTTCAAGGAGACATTTTTGCTATTCAGCACTTTAAAGAGGTCTTTTACAACACATTTGCCCAGTGAAATATGACATCTGATTTATTGACAGCTACTTCCACTGGTGTTGACTGTGGAAACAAGTAATATGAAATCTTTGACAATTTCAATCTTTTCTCCACTTAACATGATGCTGCTTATTGGTCCATTTGTGAGGATTTTCATTTTATTTATGCTGAGGTGTAATCCACACTGCAGACTGTAGTCTTTAATCTTCATCAGTAAGTGCTTCAAGTCATGTACACTTTCAGCAAGCAAGGTTGTGTTGTCTGAATATTGCAGGTTGTTAATAAGTCTTCCTCCTATCCTAATGCCACACCTTCTTCAGAGCCCAACTTCTCAGATTATTTGCTCAGCATACAGATTGAATTTAAGTATGGTGAAAGAATACAACCCTGACACACTCACTTCTTGATTTTAAACCATGCAGTGTCCCCTTGTTCTGTTCGAATGACAGCCTCCTGGTCTATGTATAGGCTCCTCATGAGCACAGTTCAGTGTTCTGGAATTCCCATTCTTCTAAATGTTTTCCATAATTTGTTATGATGCACACAATTGCATGCTTTTGCATAGTCAATAAGACACAAGTAAACATCTTTCTGGTATTCTTTGTGTCAGTAAAGATCCATCTGACATCAGCTATGATATCCCTTGTTTCACGTCCCTTTCTCAATCCAGCTTGCATTTCTGGAAGTTCTCTGTCAATATACTGCTGCAACTGTTTTTGAACTATCTTCTGCAAGATTTCACTTGCATGTGATATTAATTAATATTGTTCAATAATTTCCACATTCTGAGGTATCACCCTTCTTTGGAATGGGTAAAAATATGGATCTCTTCCAGTCAGTTGGCCTAGTAGTTGTCTTGCAAATTTTTCTGCATAGATGAGTGAGTGCCTCCAGTGCAGCATCATTTGTTGAAACATCTTGATGGCTATTCCATCAATTACTGGAGCCTTATTCTTCATCAATTTTTTCAGTGCAGCCCTGACAGCTCCCCCAGAACCACTGGTTCTTGAAAATATGCCATGTCATTAAATGGATGAACATCGACCAATTCTTCTTACTACAGTTGCAACTTAAGGCTTGAATTTTTTCCTCAGTTCCTTCAGCTTGGGAAATGCCGACCGTGTTCTTCCCTTTTGCTTTTCTAACTCCAGGTCTTTGCACATTTCATTACAATTTTTTTTTGCATAGATGATGATAATTGACTTTGTCTTCTCAAGCTGCTTTTGTGTGTGTGCTTGTGCTTGTGTATGTGTGTGTGATTTGGGTGAAAGTTTACAGAGGAAATTCACCTTCCATACAGCAGCTGACACACACTCTGTCTCATGACATCGACTACAATTTACCCCAATGCAACAGCTCCCCTCCCATTTCCTCCCCATAGCCACCTCTTCCCAGTGTCCTTCCCTTCATGCATTCCTACCCCCATGGACTCACAGTGCATACACAGCCCTTCTATTCTTCCGTGATTGTTCTCTCTAAGGAGTGTATCTACCTAATGTAAATGTTCAGCTCATATGCTTGTCTTTTGTTTGACTGGAAGCCACAGGAGTGGGTTCAATTTCAGACCTTAAGGGCAGCTAGAGGCCAGAGTCTCAGTGGTTCCATCAGGCTCGATTAGACTAGCAAACCTGTTTTTTTAAAAAGTGATTTTGAGTTTTGTTTCACATTGTTTTCCCACTCTATCCCGGATTTCCTACATAGATCCCCCTCTCAGTGGTTGACAGTGGTAGCCAGGCACCATCTAGTTCATCTGATCTCAGAGTCGAATAGGCTGAGGATAGCATGGTATACCACTTGCTTGGATTAATTGTTTCCATGCATCTTTGGTTTTCTTCATTCTTCTTTGCTCTGGACGAGGAGAGACCCATCATTGCATCTAGATGGCCACTTGCAAGCTTTTAAGATCCCAAAGTAGGATGTGGAACAATGTTTTGTGTAGTATGTTATGCCAGTTGAGCTTGATGTCCACTGTGACTATGGTCCCAAGCTCACAGGTCCAACTACTCACTCCCTCTGGGTAGCTGGCTGTGACCAAGAAGTGACTACAACCTTATCCTTTGTCAGCTCTACTATATACCTGGCAATTCTTACAGAACATACCAATACACTTGTAGAAACATTGTCTGCCAACCCTATACATGGTCTTGGGCACGCTTCTCCCTGCATAGACATACCTAATACTTCAGCCTGTCCACCCATCTATTCGTTTTGTCTTCATTGAGAACACACTAGTGTATGTACAAAAGGGTTCATTTTTGTTATCTGTACCTCCCAAGCACTTCTCTATGTCTTCCTCTTCCTCAACACCACCACGTTGATCACTCACATTTGGTACATTGCTCTTCTCTTCACCCAAATCAATACTTGTTTCTAACTATCTAACTATCTAACTCCCCTCCCTTCCCACCCCTGGTAACAAACAAAGAAAATTTCCTTCCATATATAAACCTTTCTTTGACTTTTTACAATAACAGCCTAATACAATATTTGTCCTTCTGTGATTGACTTATTTCACCCAGCATAATGTTCTCCAAGCTCATCAACGTTATGTGGTGTTTTGCAGATGCTACATTATTCTTTATGGTTGCATAGTATCCACTGTGTGTATGTACCATAGTTTGGTTGTCCATTCTTCAGTTGATGGATACCTACGTTGTTTCCATCTTTTGGCTATTGTAAATAGTGCTATGATGAACATGTTGTTGTTGTTGTTATGTGCCGTCAAGTCAGACCTGACTCATAGTGACCCCTCCTTGGGTTTCTGAGGCAGTAGCACTACAGAAGTAGATTGCCCAACCTTCCCTGAGGAGTGGCTGGTTGGTTTGAACTGCCAACCTTCTGGTTAGCAGTCAAGTGCCTTAGGCACTATGCTACCAGAGCTCCTATGATGAACATAGGTGTGCATATATTTGTTCTTGTCCTGGCTCTCACTGCTTTCGAGCTGTTCTTTGAAATCTCCCATTCAGTTCTTTTATCTTGTCAACTCTTGCATTTGCTTTAGCTACTCTCCATTCAAGGGTAAGTTTCAGATTCTCTTCTGACATTCATTTTGGTCTTTTCTTCATTTCCTGTCTTTTCAATGTCCATTCACTTTCTTCATGGATGATGTTCTTGACACCATCCCACAATTCCTCTGGTTCACGGTCATTGGTGTTCAATGTATGAAATCTATTCTTTAGATGGTCTCTAAATTCAGGAAGGATGTAATCAAGTGGCACAGTCCCTAAGGCACTTAACTGCTAACTAGAAGGCTGGTGGTTCAAACCCACCAGCCACTCCTCGGAAGGAAGATGGGGCAATTTGCTTCTGTAGTGACACTGCCTTGGAAACCCAAGGTGGGGTCGTTTGAGTTGGGGCTGACTCGACAGCACATAACAACAACAACAACAACAACATAACGTCATATTTTGGCTCTTCTAGACTTGTTTTTACTTCTCTTCACAGCTTCAACTTGAACCCACATATGAGCAGTTGATTGTCTGTTCCACAGTCAGCTCCTGGCCTTGTTTTCACTGAAGATGTTGAGTTTTTCCATTGCCTCTTTCCGCAGATGTAGTCAATCTGATTCCTGTGTACCCTGTCTGGTGAGCACTGCTGCTGTTTATGTTGTTGAGATAAGGTATTTGCAATGAATAAGTCATTGGTCTTGCAAAATTCTACCATGGTATCTCCAGCATTATTTCTATCACCAAGGCCGTATTTTCCAACTACCTTTGATTCTTCTTTGTTTCCAACTTTTGCATTCCAATCACCTGAGATAATCAACACATCTTGATTTCTTGATTGCATGTTTGGTCAATTTCAGACTGTGGAAGTTGATAAAAAAAAAAA
>NW_006921992.1:2233080-2235150 GCF_000298275.1 Orycteropus afer afer | reverse complement strand
TGTGTGTGGTGTGAGGTACAGATCTTGTTTCATTTTTCTGCAAATGGATCTCCAGTTTTGCCAGCACCATTTATTAAACAAACATTCTCTTTCAGGATAGATCTTGAAACATTCTTTGTGACAATGAATGCCATGCTATTCCTCTTCAATTTGTCATTCCCAGCATAATAGATCATAGAGTTGTCTGATTCAAAATGGCCAAAACCTATCCATTTGAGCGTTCCATTTCATTTCTGACAACTTCCAATTTCCCTAAATTCATACTTTGTACATTCCATGTTCTGATTATTAATGGATGTTTGGAGCTGTTTCTTCTTATTTTGAGTCGTGCCACATCAGCAAATGGTGGTCCTGAAAGCTTTACTCCATGCACATCATTAAGGTTGGCTCTACTCTAAGGAGGCACCTTTTCCTCAGTCATATTTTGAGTACTTTCTGACCTGAGGGGCTTGTCTTCCAGCACTATACTGGACAATGTTTCAGGAGTATTCATAAAGTTTTCCAGTAATATATCACAGTGTTTCACTCCCATTCCTAAGGGTTTTCACTGGCCAATTCTTTGAGAAGTGGATGTCCCCTTCCCTCTTCTGAGTCTGTGTTAGTCTGGAAGCTCTACTGAAACCTGTCTACCGTGGGTGACCCTGCTGGTATTTGAAGTATCAGTGATATAGCCTCCAGCCTCACAGCAACACACAAGCCACCACAGTACAACAAACTGACAGACGAGCAGTGGGCCTGCATAAAACGTGCAGCCAGCTTCTCTTCACTATTGCTCTTCTCACGGGTATTCTTTGCAAGGCACCTCAGGGCTGTGGGAAATGTGAAGGGGCAGACAGGGCTGTACAGTCACAAGCAGCCTGAGGCAAGCAACGTCAGTGTGGCTCAGACTGTGGTGCCAGGAGTAAGGATGAAGAGAAAGACATGGACTCATGGGCTTAGGCCTTGTTCCAGGTGAGGCAGGAGATATAAAGTATGAGGGAAGGACAAGCCCAAGAAATGTCAAGGACAAAAGGGGTGGTGGCAGAACACAGAGGAAAAGAGGCCTAGGAAGGGAAGGTACTTTGTGGGGACATCCTGGTGGAGCTGACCTAGAGAAAACACACTCACATCTGGGCTCAGAGGAGGGAAGGTGGGTGAGAGATGGGGAGCTGCCCATGACTAGTGAGGAGGTCATAGGCCAGGAGCAGCATTTCTGTCAGACCTCATCCCTCCAATGCCTGCCAGACCCAGAAGGGAGTGTGTGCCTTGATCTGGATGTCAGATGGTCTTCTAGGCTGGCTGCTGATAGCTTTCTCCAACCTGATAGTCAAGCCAGGCACCTGACCCCACTAGACACTGCTGAGAAGAGCTTTCAATGCCATGAGGGTGGGAGTGACAGGACAGTCTCTGCCCGTTCTCACAGCAACCATCACCCGACCACAGGACTGAGACCAGCATCACGCTCAGGACGTCCCTGCAAGAGGCGTCTGCACTGTATTTAGCTACAAGACCATTTGCTCTTCCCTAGGACATTTGACTCAAAATGTCAGGTGCATTTTCTTTCTTTTTTCTTTTTAACTTTTTATTGGCTGTGATTTGGATAAAAGGTGTAAGGTTTATTTTAATTTCCAATATGACTTGCTGGTCTTTCTAAAACCATCCCAGCAGAGAGAATGCTGAATGTCTCTGAAGGGCAGCAGCCGTGGCTGTGGGCACACTGTCAGCACATCACACAACGAGGCACTGGGCTCAGCTCTGAGTTCTGCCTGGTGAGGGTCTGTGAGGCTGGGGCTTGCTAAAGCAGGACAGACAAATGGTGAAGCCTCCGCTTCTTGAGGTAAACATGTCACATCCTGAATCTCCTGTGATTCTTCATCACTCTCTGATATTGACACCTACACCAGATGAAACAATGAACTACTTGTTATTGTTGTTAAGTGCTGTCGAGTTGTTTCCGACTCATAGCGACCCCATGCACAGCAGAACGAAACACTGCCCAATCCCGCGCCAGCCCCACAATCCCTGCTATACTTGAGCCCATCATCGCAGCCATCGTGTCAATCCATCTCGTTGAAGGCCTCCCCCTCTTTC
>NW_006921992.1:2205433-2210341 GCF_000298275.1 Orycteropus afer afer | reverse complement strand
AAAGTACCATGGACTGCTAAAAGAACTAACAGATCTGTCCTGGAGGAAGTGCACCTGAAATGCTCCTTGGAAGCGAGAATGGCCAGACCTCGTCTCACCTACTTTGGTCATGTTGTCAGAAGGAACCATTCCCTGGAGAAGGATGTCATGTTTGGTAAGATGGAGGGGCGATGAAAGAGGGGAAGGCCTTCAACGAGATGGATTGACACCGTGGCTGCGATGATGCACTCAAGTATAGCAGGGATCACGGAGCTGGCACGGGATCGGGCAGTGTTTCGTTCTGTTGTGCACGGGGTCGCTATGAGTCAGAAACAACTCGATGGCACCTAACAACAACATAACAGCAATGATCAACTGAGTTAAGGTGGCAGATAAGCCTGTGTCTCATGACTACTGGCCCTGGATTTAACTTCAAGACCCCTCCCTCCCACTTCCCACAGCTTTGGTGTGAGCTGGCCCTACCCTAGGTCTAAGGCTCACTGCACCCAGGTTTAAAGAATCAAAACCCAATCAGTTACCATGAGTAGGCTTGGCACGTGGGGACCCTACATGTGTCAGAGTGGAAATATGTTCCACAGGGTTGTCAATGGCTAACTTATCAGTAGATTACTGGGTCTTTCTTCCAAGGCACCTGTCAGTGGGCTTCAACCTCCAACCTGTTGGTTAGCAGCCAAACATGTCTCCCACTTGCACAACCTAGGGCCTCCTCTAGTCTTCAAAGGATTTAAATCTAATGAACAAAGTCACTGTAGTAGTTAAGATTATGTCAACTTGGCTGGGCCAGGTTGTAACTGGCTGGGCAGCTGGATATAGTTATTCCCCATGATGAGATTTACAATCAGCTCCATGGTGGAATCTATTGGAGCAGCTGAGGAGCTGCCATAGGGATGTGGTCTGTTGAAGTATGTAAGAAAAAGGTTTCAGAAAGATCTCTGCAGCTTTTTGGCATACTTGGACCCTGCATGTAGCTGTCTTCAGTAAGCAGCCTGCCATGTTTCCTGCCAATCTTGGGACTGTTTCTGGACTTGAACTAGTTATCTGCCATGTTGTTTGGTAATCTTGGGACTGTGCCATTTTATTTAAGAACACTGGGTTTGTCAGCCTCAGCAGCCAGCAGCTACCTGAGGTAAGAAAAACCTCCACTTAATGCACATTACTGTGTAGTCAGTGATATCAAACAATCTATGGGTAAATAGAATGGTAGACAGGCTGAATGATCAGGTTTATCTAGGCAAAAGGGAATATACCCATGTCCATATATAAGGTTGTTGTTGTTGTTGTTATGTGCCGTCGAGTCGGCCTGACTCATAGCGACCCCTCCTTGGGTTTCCGAGGCAGTATCACTACGGAAGTAGGATTGCCCAACCTTCCTTCCGAGGAGTGGCTGGTGGGTTTGAACCGCCAGCTGTCTGGTTAGCAGGCAAGTGTCTTATATATATATATATTTCTACATATGAATTTGTATGTGTTATAAGAATGTACAAATATATAATAGAGCTAACAAGGGACAAAATTATGATAACTTCTTAGCCACAGCCAACCACCCTGAGGGAGCGAGTAGTCAGAGCTGTGGGCTCAGGACCATGGTCACAGGGAACATCAAAATCAATTGGCATAACATACCACACAAAAACATTGTTCTGCATCCTACTTTGCTGAGTAGTGACTGGGGTCTTCAAAGCTGCCATCTAGATGCAACAATGTGTTTCTCTTCATCCAGGTCAAAGAAGAATGAAGAAAACCAAAGTCACATGGAAACAGTTAGTCCAAGGGACTAGTAGACCATACAATCCTCAGCCTATATGACCATGAGAGCAGAAGAACTAGATGGTGCCTGGCTACCACTGTCAACCACTTGGAAAGGGATCAGTACAGGAGATCCTGGATAGAGTGGGAGAACAATGTGGAACAAACTCAAAATCATGAAAAGACGAGGTTTACTTGTTGGATAGACCCTGGTGAGATCCCTGAGTCTATGGCCCTTAGTTATCCTTTAGGTCTGGAACTGAACTCACTCCTGTGGTGTCCAGCCAAACAACAGACAGGTTTATGGAGTGAACATTTACATCAGGTAGATACACTCCTTAGAGCAATCAATGCTAAGAGAACAGAAGAGCAGTGTTTGCATAGGGAGATAGCTCAGGGGGCAGGAATGCAAAGGAAGGAAGGATGCAGGGAAGAGGTAACTACATGGAGGAAGTGGAAAGAGAGCTGTTACATTGTGGGGAATTGTACTGTGTCATGAAACAAAATGTATATGAACTACCATATGGAAAATGAATTTGTTCTGTAAGCTTTCACCCAAATCAAATAAAAAGAAAAATAAAGAGAGAAAACCACAGAAAGAAAGAAAAGCCTCCAGCTTCAGTTGGCCAGGAACAATGGGCAGAGCTAAAGACCAAGGTCGAGTGGCTTTCATGTAGCACCTAGAGCTGGCACTTTGAACTCAAGATTTCCAGGCTGCTAAATTGTAAGAGAATAAGTCCTGCTTGTTCAAGTCATCCCCTTGTGGTATTTCTGTTAGAGCAGCACTAGGTAACCGAAACAGTCACCAAGGAGCCCTGAAGGCTCCATGGTTAAGCACTCGACTACTAACCAAAAGGCTGGTAGTTTGAACCACCAACAGCTACATGGGAGAAAAAGGTATCAGTCTGCTTCCATAAAGATTTACAGCCTTGGAGAACCTATGGGGCAGTTCTATGGTCACATGAGGTTGCTCTGAGTTGGAACAGACTCAGGCAACAGGTTTTGTTCTTCACATGGTCACATAATAATTATAAAAAATCTCTAAACTTGATTTTAATAGGTTGTTGTTATATGCCATCGAGTCGGACCCGACTCATAGAGACCCCTCCTTGGATTTCCAAGGCGGTATCACTATGTAAGTAGATTGCCCAACCTTCCTTCCGAGGAGTGGCTGGTAGGTTTGAACCTCCAGCCTTCTGGTTAGCAGTCAAGTGCCTTAGGCACTACACTACCAGAGATCTTGAGGATATAATTTCTTTGTGGGTCCTTATGATTCATACAAGGGTTGATGGGGTTGTGTTTGTATATCAGAGGGAAAAAAATAACCCTGTTGATCTGGACTCTATCTTCTGGGAATTTTTGTTCAGATCCAAACAAAGCACTTGCCATGGAGATGATGTTGACTCATAGCAACCCCATGTGCATCAGAGCAGAACTGCACTCCACTGGGGTTATAGGGACTGACTTTTTGGAAGTACATTCCCAGGCCTTTCATCCAAGGCATCACTGGGTGGACTGGAACCTCCAACCTTTCTGTTAGTAGCAAAGCATGTAAATGTTGGCACCAGCGAGGGACTCCCTATGGGTTCCAGGGTTCTGCTTCCCAGGGAGTCTTCACAGCCCTCTCTCTGCCTCCCTTCCTTCCTGTGTGGGACCTTCAATGATACTCTGCCTCCATGTTACTGCCTGGTCTCAATGAGCTGCCCCATCTGTGGTGTTGGCTGCCCCAGCTAGAGCATGAATCTTTTCATATTTAGGTAAAATAGATTCCATTTTGATTGCACACAATTCCCCAGAGAAAATGGAGGAAACTGAGATTCATCTTTAGACTCAATTGGGATTAAAGGTGTTTTGGTTACCTAGGGATGCTCTGACAGGAATATACCAAAAATGGAATGGCTTCAACAAATAGGAGTTTATTCTCTTACAATTCTGGAGGCTTTAAGTCCAAGTTCAAAATGCCAGACTCTACGGGTTGGGTGGAAACCTCTCAACCTTGGGCTTCAGCTCTGTCTCCTGCTCCTGAAGCTGGAGGCTTTTCTTCACTCAGACTGCTGCTGACTACTGAGGCTGACAAGCCCTAGATCGACAAGTGAAAAGGCAGAGCCCCAGTGTTACCAAACAACACAGCAAGCCATGGATTCAAGTCCAGATGAAGTCCCAAGATTGGCAGGGCATGGCAGGCTGTTGAACAAGGACTTGGCTACAAGCAGAGTTCAAGCATGCCAAAGGCTAGACCATTCCCCAAACTGTTTATTATATATGGGAAGCAGACCACATCCCCAAAGCAGCTCCTTGGCTGCTCCAATTGATTCCACCATGGAGTTAATTACCAATCTCACCATGGGGAATAACTACATCCAGCTGCCCAGCCACTCAACTAGGCCCAGTCAAGTTGACACACAAACTTAACTACCACAACAGTCAAGGACAATCTAGTTTAATTGTTCACCACCTCACTGTTAGAAAATAAAACAATCACCTGCAGAATTTTTTGAGGAAATATGTGTTTAAAAAATGCCTGCACCTCACTAAAAGGAATTCTTATTCCATTGGTCTGGAATGCCCCTTGGGTTTAGGAATTTTGTTGTTGTTGTTGTGTCCCACGGAGTCCATTCCAACTCCTAGCAACCCCACGTGAGAGAAGAGAACTTCACCATAGGGTTTTCTAAGCTAAGGTTGATGGTTAGAACCTGCCCAAGGCTCTTTGGAAGAAAACTCTTGGTGATCAACTCCCTCAAAGATTAAACCTAGGAAACCCTACAAAATAGTTCTACTCTATCCTATAGAGTAGCTCTGAGTCAAAATCGATATAGAGAATAATTACTACCAACGAATAAATGAACAAATGCAACTTGAATGGACCATGATTTTGAGTGATTTAAGCTGTGATGTGGGCAATCCCATGATGAGACATGATGGAAGATAGTCACCTCCATGGTGGGATATGCTGTTTGGAAACAAATAGGGAGTTTCTTCAGGTGTGTTATCTGCTTCATATATATATATATATATAGGAGCTCTGGTAGCATAGTGGCTAAGACACTTGCCTGCTAACCAGATGGTTCAAACCCACCAGCCACTCCTTGGAAAGAAGGTTGGGCAATCCTACTTCCATAGTGATACTGCCTCGGAAACCCAAGGAGGGGTCACTATGAGTCG
>NW_006921992.1:2199020-2205333 GCF_000298275.1 Orycteropus afer afer | reverse complement strand
ATATACATATATATATATACACATATATATATATATATATATATATTTATTTATATGAAATCTTGGGAAAATTCTGACTTTTTGTTGGATCTGGATCTTGGATCTAGTTTATCATCATTTGGTTTTCAAGCTGAACCACTGGCCTGCAAGACTGCCTGCTTATATTGGACTGCTGCCTTTGCAGTTTATCAATGAGGGTTGTTTTCTTTTTTTTTTTTAATTGTGATTTGGGTGAAAATTTACAGAGCAAATTCACTTTTCATACAGCAGCTCACTACACTTTGTCTCATGACATGGACTGCAATTTCCCACAATGCAACGGCTCCCCTCCCACTTCCTCCCCATAGTTACCTCTTCCCTGTGTCCATCCCTCCATGCACTCCTGCCCCTTGAGCTGTCTCCCTGTGTATACACATCCCTTCTATTCTCTCATGATTGATCTCTCCAAGGAGTGCATCTACCAAATATAAACGTTCAGCTCATATGCCTGTCTTTTGTTTGGCTGGAAGCCACAGGAGTGGGTTCAATTCCAGACCTGAAGGGCAGCTAGGGGCCACAGTCTCAGTTAATGAGGGTTTTTAAAGTCCTAGGTCATTGTTAGTATCAACCAGCTTCCCCTTCTTTGAAGATTCAGACACAGAGGGAGTGGCCTCCTTTTGGTGCTGATCAGAGAAGCAAGAACAGAAGATACAGTCCTGATGGTAATCAATGAGACTGGAGGGGGTGCTTCTTATTTAAAGATGTGGTACCTATTGACTCAAAGCCATCCACTCAGTGCTACAGAAATCCTCACCTGCCTCTGATCCTGTTCCAGGTTCCCAGCTCCCCACTGGAGAAAGCACCTTCCTTTTTAGGATTCGAATGACATCATTAGCAATATTAATTTCACCCCAATTGCAGCAAGTTAGCTATGAGGCTGTCAGAAATTGGGTCTGCTCACCAGCAGGCCACCCTCCAACCACCCTTTTCCTTCTTTCCATGTGGGCTGGAGCTGCAGCTTTTGCCTTTTAACACATTTTATTCTTTGAGATATAACATATAAGCACTGGAATTCAAAGTTCTTCATTTTATTGTTTGGCGAGTCAAGACGATTGTATACACCATGTTAATTTCCATCCCAATCAAGATCCAGGACATTGTCACCACCACAAACAATTCTCTTGTGTGCCTGCCCAATCAGTCCTTCCCTACAGCAACTACTCTTCTGATTTCTGGCCCCTTAGGTAGGTTCTGCTGGTTAAGCTTTAGGAAAATGCAGTCACACAGTGTACAGTCCTTTGGTCCAGCTCAAAGATTCCACAGAACACTTTTGGACCATCACCCATTTGTTCCTGTGTTTTGCTGAGTAACATTCCATGGTGAGGATGCACCAACCTATGCTTATCCATTCATCAGCTGATGAACATCGGGGGGTGTTTATTGTGTTCGTCTATCATTAATGAAGCTGAACGTTTGTATACATGCCATTTATAGACGCATTTTGAATTCTCTTGTGTAAGTATGGAATGAAATTGCTGGGTCCAAGGGCAGGAACCCGTTTAACTCTATATGAAACTGCCCCACTATTTTCCAAAGCAGCTGTGCCCCCTGCCCGCCAGCATGTAGACACCCACGTGCTCAGTCACTGTTCCCTGCTCTGTGTGCCTGCACTCTGAGCAGAGCCCCGCCCCCAGCTGGGCACGCTCTGCACCCCCTGCCCGTCCAGGAAGGCTCTTTCCTCTCTGAAACTTCCTTCCTCCAGGTTTTCTTCCATCAGCTGCTCTTCTCTAGTCTCAAAGAGCATGATGTCTATTTCCTCCGGGTGTTTCTTGTTACCACAGAGTGAAAGTGTTTTCAGTCTTCTACTTCTATGCCACAAGTAGGAGTCCAAGGCTATTGTTTTAATTTGAAGCATTCCTATGGAACCTTGCTGTTGGTTGCAAGTATAACATAAGCCATATATGTAATTTCAACCTTGAAGAAGCGACAATAAATGCAGCAGCTGAAATAAGTGAAATGAATTTTAACATTTTCTTTAACACACTATGATGAAAATATCTCAACCTCTCATTTTTTTAAATATTGTTTATGTATACATATATGTATGTTATACATGTATGTGTATGTATGTGTGTGCGTCTATTAATCTATCTATCTATCTCTCCAAAGTCTGAAATCTAGCAAGAGTCTCACACACAGAACATGTCCATTGGGAACAGCCACTTTTTTTTTTTTTTTAATTGTGATTTGGGTGAAAGTTTACAAAGCAAATTCATTTTCCATACAGCAGTGCATACACATTTTCTTTCATGACATTGACTGCCATCCCCATAATGTAGAAGCTCATTTCCCACTTCCTCCCTGTGGTTCTTTTCCCTGTGTCCTTCTTTCCTATGTGTTTCTGCCTTCTGAGCTATCTCCCTGTGCAAATACTGCCCTTCTGATTTCCCATGGTTGATTGTTCTAAGGAATGTACCTACTTGGTATAAATGTTCATCTTACATGGCTGTGTCTGACTTAGCTGGAAGACATGGGTGAGTTCAATTCCAGGCCCAAAGGGTGACTAGGAGCCACAGTCTCAGGAGTTTCACCAGGCTCTATGAGACCAGTAAGCCTTGGGACCAGCCACTTTTGAAGTGCTCACCAGCCACAGGTAGCTGGGGGTACCCCAGCAGATAGTTCAGGCTTGGAACTTAGAGGTGGCTTTGGAGGCATGGAGGCCTGAGTTTAAATCCTACTTCTGTCTCTGACTCACTGTATGACTCATGTCTAGCCCCTCTCACTCTCTGACCTGTGTCACCTGTGAAATGCACTTCATCACAGAGCTGCCATCAGACAGTCATTGGCGGATCGGGTATCTTTAGTGAGTCTGGGACTGAGTACACCATGCAGCCAGCTTCTCTTCATTGTTGTTCTTCTCATAGGTCTTTCTTTGCAAGACACCTCAGGGCAGTGGGAGCTGTGAACGGGCAGACAGGGCTGTGACAGTCACATGTGTGTTTGGGGAAGGTTGTCATTACTGCATGTGGAGAATGACAGGGATAAAAGTTGACCAAGCAGCCTGAGGCAGGCAGTCAGTGTGGTTCAGACTGTGGTGCCAGAAGTAAGGAAGCAAATAACGAGGTGGACTCAAGGGATCAGACTTTGTTCCAAGTGGGGCAAGGGGCGTAAGGTAGGGGGCAAGGGCAAGCCCAAGGAACAAGGACAAAACGGGTGGTTGTGGGCCATAGAAGAAAAGCGGACTAGGAAGGAGAGGCGATCTGTGAGGACATCCAGGTGGAGCTGCCCCAAAGAAAATAGACACTCATATCTGGGCTTAGAGGAGAGAGGGTGGGGGAGAGATGGGGAGCTGCCTGTGCCCAGTGAGGAGGTCATAGGCCAGGAGCAGCATTTCTGTCAGATCTCATCCTGCCAATGCCACCAGGCCCGGGAGGGAATGTATGCCTTGATCTGGATGTCAGATGCCCTTCTAGGCTGGTTGCTGACAGCTTTCTCCAACCCCATAGCCCAGCCAGACCCCTGACCCCACTAGACACTGCTGAGAAGAGCTTTCAAGGCCATGAGAATGGGAGTGACAGGACAGCCACTGCCTGTTGTCACAGCAACCATCACCCACCACAGGAATGAGGCCAGCATCACGCTCAGGACCTCCCTCCGAGAGGCATCTGCACTGTATTCTGCTACAAAAGCACTTGCTCTCCCCTAGGACATTTGACCTAAATCTCAGGCTCATTTTCTTTCTTTATAACTTTTTATTTTGTGTGATGTGAATAACAGGCCTAAGGGTTATTTTAATTTCCAGTATTTTCCTGGTCCTTCTAAAAACCCTTCAGCAGAGAGAATGCTGAATGTCTCCTGAGGGCAGCAGCCCTGGCTGTGGGCACACTGTCAGCACATCACACAATGGGGCACTGGGCTGAGCTCCGGGTTCTGCTTGGAGAGGGTCTCTGAGGCTGGGGCTTGCTAGAGCAGGGCACAAAGTGGCGGAGCCCCACTTCTTCAGGTAAACACTTTACATCTTGATTCTTCACAATCCTTTGATACTGACACCGACACCAGATAAAACAATAAACTAGAAAGACCCCAAAGAGCAAACCAGACCCATTATAGCCCAGTATCATTCATAAACATCAGTGACTCAACAGTAAACAAAATTTTGGGGAATAAAATCCAACACATTAAAGACACATCATGACCAAATAGGGCTTATACTAGGCATGCAAGGTCATTTCATTAGTAAATCCATTCATATCATATATTCATATATATTAATAATGTAACTCACTGCTGTCAGGTCAGATCCGACTCATAGCAACTCCTCCTTGGGTTTTCAAGGCAGTTATCTCTGTGGAAGTAGACTGTCCAGTCTTCCTTCTGAGGAGTGGCTGGTGGGTTTGAACCATCAGCCTTCTGGTTAGCAGTCAAATGCCTTAGGCACTTACCTCCATAGTTGATGAAAATTGCCTTTGACAAACTTCCATAACCTTTCCTAAACAACCATAAAAACAAACAAGTAGCAGTCAATTTCAACTCCTGGAGGCTACAGGTGTGTCAAATAACTAGTGCTGTGTAGGGAATTACTTAATACCAAGCGTGTGTGACTCCCACAGAAAGACCGAGTGGGATAATGCAAATTAGGTGTATGGAACCCCAATGAGGGGCCTGGCAGTGATTGGCAGTGTTGTCATCCCACTAGGCTTAACAGAGAGGCAATCCCAGAGAACAGGGGGAACAACTACCACCACGAAGAAGAGACAGAGTGAAGCAGGTCCACTGAATCCGGATCCCTGTGCTGAGAACATCCTCAGCACAGGAGACTCTGACAGAGCTATGACACCAGAGACAGAGAGACGGGAAGAAGCAGTGGCAGAGAAACAGCAGCAGGGGCAGCAGAACCAGGAGAACCATGGAGGGCTTTCCAGCCCAGGGAGCCAGAAAACAGACTGCCTGGGGGCAGGAAGCTTGCTGGCAGAATGGGGGGCCTCTGGCCAATTAACACTGAGTGAAGAGCTTTGTAACACTTGCTCAAGCAGGTCAGAGGCCAGACCAGCCCAAGACCAAAGTACTGAGGGCCATAGAGAACAGCCAATAGCATGGCAGAACAGATGACGTCCTAATCAAAGAACTGTATCCTGAGCATTCCTGAATCTGAATCTGTTACTTTCCTAATAAACTCTAAAAATGTGAGTTTAGTCTTAGAATGCTGGGTGGTCACTGCAACAAATTACTGAACCAAGCAGAGTAGGGAGTGGTGTAGGAGGGACAGCTGGTGTCAGAACTGGTAAAAAGGCTGGAGAGAGGAGGTAAGTTTGACCTCTACGTCACAGGTACCAGACTTGGATTGCTGATCTCGATTCTCCTTCACATTTGTGAAGACAGAGGTCAGACACCTCCACCACGCCATTTTTACAACTGAGCTCCATGGGGTTTTCAATGGTTGTGACATTTCAGAAGTAGATCACCAGGCCTTTCTTCCTAATGCATCTCAGTCTGAAAGTTCCACTAGAACCTACTCAATATCACAGTCACATGCAAACCGTGTGACAGGGAGTGACCACACATGAGGTGCAGGGCTGGGAACTGATGAAGTGGAAGGCACACAGCAGTTACCTAGTACTGCCATAATACCAGAGAAGAACAGGAATAAATCTTCCCACAGGTGCAGGGCCCAAAAGGCAGAACCAGGGTCTCAGCCGTGTGGATGCCTTTTGTGAACTCCTCTCCTACTTTCTCGTGTCTGTCAGGGATACTTGCGTTCTTTGACTTGTAGACGATCATTAGATGGTTTCTGTCTTCCTCCATTACTGGATGGGACCTCTGAATACCATATATGTCAGGCCTTCCTAAGTTAGGTGACAAACTGAACTCAATCCCAGTAAAAATACCAACAACTTTGTGGAATCAGACAAGTACATAACAAATTCTGTAAAAAATTACTTCAAAACCCAAACATGGAAAAATGCCAGAAAATCACTGGGGAGAAAAAATAAAAAGAGGATAATAGCCACACTAGATATCAGAACATGCTAGAACATCTGTGACACATATTGGATAAAGGACTTGTATCCAAAGTGTTCAAAGAACTCTACAAACTCAGCAACAAGAAAATAAAAACCCATTTACAAAATAGGCAGATCTGAAGCTATACCTCGCAAAAGGTGGTGGCAAATGAACATATGAAAAGATGCTAAAAATCACATCATTAAAGAACTGAAAACTAAAACGAAATGGAGATAATACTATACATTTATTACATGAGCTAATATCCCAAACACTGACAACATGAAATGCCAGCAAGGAAATGAACAACAGAGAATACAAAATGATATGACCA
>NW_006921992.1:2190234-2198650 GCF_000298275.1 Orycteropus afer afer | reverse complement strand
TTCAAACCCACCAGCCACTCCTCAGAAGGAAGATGGGGCAATCTACTTCCGTAGTGATACTGCCTCGGAAACCCAAGGAGGGGTCACTGTGAGTCAGGTCCGACTCGACGGCACATAACGACAACATACAATCCAGCAATCACATGTCAGACGCAGGAGTGGACACACTGCGGTAAGCTGGCTGCCCAGCAGCTGACCTAACTCAGATGTCACATCCGCTTCTGGTTTTCACAACAGGATCAGAGAAATGGGCAAGGCCTCAGGAATTGTGACAATGGCCACTTCCTGCAGCTGGGACCCTAGTAGAAACATTTACTTTCCAAAAGTCTTGGTTGGGCCCTGGATTCAGACTGAGCTGGCACTGTCAGGGGTGACAGGAAAGCCTGCCGTCCCATGCATATGGGTCTCAAGATTGCTACAGGCAGCCCCTCTCCTCAGCAGATATGGGGATGCCAGTCAGATGGACGAGTATTACACACTGAACTGTGTTCCCCAAACATATGTGCTGTAAACACTCACCTCTGTAACTGTGGGTAAGGAGCTCTGGTGGAGCTGTGGTTAAAGCACTGGGCTGTTAACCACAAGGTTAGTGGGTCAAAGCCACCAGCTGCTCTGTGGGAGAACAATGAGGCAGTCTGCTTCTTTAAAGATTTACAGCCTTGAAAACACCATGGGGCGGTTCTACTCAGTCCTAAAGTGTCGCAGAATGGACTCGAGGACGTTGGTATAACTGTGGATGTAAACCCATTGGGAAAAGTGTTTTCTTTGTTAATATGGACCCATCAGTATAGGGTGGGTCTTAAGCCAATCATTTCACAGGTATGATTTCCTAGCAGCAGTAAGAAACTAAGACAGCCGCCCCTGTAAATGCTTCCGTCACCTTAAAGCCAGGGGCAAACAGAAGTGCATTAGCAATTACACAAGAAATCAGCCTGTCTAGATCTCAGCATAACTGGAATTGTGGCTTACTGGTGACAATACAAATGGCACAGCCACTTTAAAGGCACATAGGCAGTTTGTTTGTTTTTTTATTTTTATTGTGATTTAGGTAAGTTTACAGAGCAAATTCATTTTACATAGAGCAGTTCACATACTGTTTCATGACATTGACTGCAATTTCCCATAATGCAAAAGCTCCCCTCCCACTTCTTCCCTATAGTTACCTTTTCCTGTGTCCTTCCCTCCCATGCACTCCTGCCCCCTGAGCTGTCTCCCTGTGCATAAACAGCCCTTCTGTTCTCCCATGATTGTTCTCTCCAAGGAGTGTATCTACCTAATGTAAATGTTCAGTTCATATGTCTGTCTTTTGTTTGGCTGGAAGCCATAGGAGCGGGTTCAATTCCAGATCTGAAGGGCAGCTAGGGGCCATAGTCTCAGAGGTTTCACCAGGCTCTATCAGACCAGCAAATCTGGTGCTTTTTTTTCAATGATTTTTTACTTTTGTTCCACATTGTTCTACTGTATCTAGGCTCTCCTACATCAATCCTCCTCCAAGTGGTTGACTGTGGTAGCTGGGTACCCTCTAGTTCTTCTGATCTCATAGTTGTATAGGCTGAGGATCACACGGTGTACCAGTCACTTGCACTAATTGTTTCCATGCATCTTTTGTTTTCTTCATTCTTCTTTGCCCTAGATGAGGAGAGACCCATTGTTGCATATAGATGTCTGCTTGCAACCTTTAAAGATCCCAGTTGCTACTCGCCAAAGTAGACTATAGAACAATGTTTTGTGTAGTACATTATGCCAATTGAGCTTGATGTCCTCTGCGACTATGGTCCTGAGCCCACAGGTCCAACTACTCACTCCCTCTGGGGAGCTAGCTGTGCCCAAGAAGCAACTACAATCTTGTCCCTTGTCAGCTCTACTATACACCTGGGAATTCTTACAGAACATAGCAATACACTTGTAGAAACATTGTCTGCCAACTCTATACATGGTCTTGGGCACACCCCCCTGCATAGACATACCTAATCGTTACTTGTCCACCCATCTATAAACGTTTGTCATCACTGACAACGCAGTACTACGTGTGCAAAGGGTTCATTTTTGTTGCTGTACCTCCCATGCACCTCTCTATGTCTTCCTCTCCCTCCATGGACACAGGCAGTTTCTTCTACAACGAAACATACACCTACCATGACAGTAATCCTCCCTCTGGGGATATACACAAGTTTAAGTTCACATAAAACCTGTTCAGGAATGTTTATATCAGCTTTATTCACAACAACTAGAAGTACCAATGTCCTTCAACTGGCAAAAACACAAACTATCCTATGGCCATACAATGGAATTCTAAACATCAATTAAAGGGAACAACCTAGAGATACATTCATCAACATGGATGATTTTCAAATACATTATGCTATGTGAAAAGAGCTAGAATAAAAAGGCTACACACAAGATACATGGTATGTAGAGTGACAGCTGGTAAGGATTTATGGCCAGGTGAAAGTTTGACAAAAAAGGGGCAGCACCAGGGAGAATTTTGGTGGGAAGAGTGGTACTGTTCTGTACTTTCATTTTGCAAATGATTATGAGGCTTCATGCATTTGTCAACTCAGATTCCAAAAGTAAATTGCTCTTTTTAAACTTAAAAGAAAAAAGTTTTTTCATAGGAAATGAACAGTGAATGTAAAAAAAAATTGAAAACTGAGGAGAGCAAAATGAGAGAAGAAAGCAATCATAATTATCACCTCCATAGGAAAATCCCTGTTAATCCATGTCTCTACAACACTGCTGGTATCTAAAACTTACAACATTAATACACAAATGTTTCATATGCTGACAGTATCATGTAACACACTATCTTATACTTTGCTGCAGTGCAATGGGTTTCTCTTACACATGGTTTTTCCGCCTGTGGGTTTGTAATACTGAAAAAAGAAAAAAAGACTGGTTGTGCTACAATCTGCTCTGTAACTGGTTTATTTAACACATCTCACAGAGATCAATCGATTGCTATTCAAATAAGGGCTTCACAATACACCAGACAGGATTGGGTGACTTGCAGCCCACCAAGTGGATTGGTCAGTCATAGTCCTGTAGGGAGACTATGGCTTAAAATTGACAAAGAGTTTGCTTATGTAAGTGGCAACACCAAAAGAGGGCAGAAAGAGAGAAGGGAACCTCCTAAAAGAGGTGTACTATGGGGCAAGAGCTATAATACCCAGGAAGGTGCCCAGGAGCAGGGAGCTAACAGCAGAAATGGTAGTGAAGACAGAAAACTGGTGCCAAAAAAGCAGCTGAGTGGGATGCTGCTACAAAGGCCATGACTTGGGCCAGCTATCAGTGGAAAGGACAACCTCCATGGTGAATTAGTATGCCTACAGACAAGAAGGAATAAGTAAAGACTTTTCTGCATTCTCTACATTCACAAGCTTTCTCCTCACTATGCCTTATTTTGTGTTCTGTGAGGTAAGACCTATGAATAACAGCTTTGTCTCATTCCTTATATTCATGTCTCTCCACATTTGAGTTTACTGAGGTTCAGTAAGGACTGAGGAGTGAATAAAGCCTTTTCCATATTCTTTATATTCATAAGATCTCTCCCCAATTTGAGTTATGTGTCTAGTACGGGATGAGGACTCACTAAAGGATTTCCCACATTCTATATATTCCTAATGTCTTTCTCCACTCTGTATTCTTATAATTCTAGTGAGGTGTTGGGAATTAATAGAGGACTTGCAACATTCTTTAAATTCCTAAGGTCTCCCTGTGAGTTTTTATATGAATAACGAGGGATGAGGAATATCTAAAGGTTTTCCTGCATTCCGTACATTCATAAGGCTTCTCTCCCGTGTGAATTCTTATGTGTGCAGTGAGGGCTGAGGACTGAATAAAGGTTTTCCCACATACCTTACATTCATAAGGCCTCTCTCCAGTGTGAGTTCTTATATGTCTAATAAGGGTTGAGTAATTACCAAAGGCTTTCTTACATTCCTTACATTCATAAGGCCTCTCTCCAGTGTGCCTTCTGAAATGGCTAGTGAGATGGGAGGAATGATAAAAGGTTTTCCCACATTCCTTACACTCATAAGGTCTCTTTCCATTATGTAATCTTGTATGTGTAGCAAGGTATGAGGAAGATTTAAAGGCTTTTCCACACTCCATACATTTATAAGGCCTCTCTCCAGTGTGAGTTCTTATATGTCTGGAGAGGGATGAGGAGAAACTAAAGGTTTTCCCACACTCCTTACATTCATAAGGCTTATCTCCAGTGTGCTTTCTGAAATGGAGATTGAGGTGGGAGGACCGAAAAAAGGTTTTTCCACATTCCTTACATTCAAATGGCCTCTCTCCACTGTGAGTTCTTATATGGCTAGTGAGATTTGAGGACTTACTAAAGGATTTCCCACATTCCTTACAATAATAAGGCCTCTCTCCACTGTGAATTCTTATATGTTGAGTGAGGGTTGAGGAACAACTAAAGGCTTTCCCACAATCTGTACATTCATAAGACTTCTCTCCATTGTGAACTCTTGTATGATTAGTGACGGAAGTGGGATCTTTAAAAGCTTGTCCACATTCTGTACATTTATAAGGTCTCTCACCACTGTGAGTTCTTATATGTATAGGGAGGAATGAGGGATGACTGAAGGCTTTCCCACAATCTTTACATTCATAAGGCTTCTCTCCAATATGAAAATTTTCATGTAAAAGGGAAGATGAGGGAAAGCTCTTTGAACGTGCTTTATATTCACACTTAAAACCTCTCATGTGTGTCCACAAGGATGAGAAACAACAGAAATCTTCCTCACATTTGTTAAATTCATAGACTTTTTCTTCAGGAAGAGTTCTTACAAGAGTGCTTAGGTCCAAGGGACTGCAGGCTTCTCCACGTTTCTGACATTCGTAACTACTGCAACCACCGTGACAGCTGATAGGATGTTTAAGTGATGAATGTTCAATGAAAGATTTTTCACACTCATGCCATTCAGAAGAATTTACAACAGCAGGAGTTCTTTTGAACACAGGAAGATTCAGAGTCAGGGTGAATGGTTTTCCACCTTGATTTTCTTCATTACTTCCATAGAGGTCCTTTATCATCTGACTTCTGTTAAAAACAGGCCGCATACTGTTAGGATTAAATCTGTTCCCATTTCACAAGGACCAAACACAGTGAATGTTTATGATTTTTACTCTAAGTTGCCTCATGTTTCATAGGTTCAATCATCTTGCAGAGAGTCTACCATTAGTGTCAGAGGTTTTCCAAAATAAGAGGCTTTTGAAAATTATGTTCAAGTGAAATATATTTCAAATATTCAACATCTAACTCATATTCATGAAAAATTCTGTGAACATAATATGAACATACAATTTTAGAATTTTACACACACACACACACATATATATATATATTTATACATGCATGTAAATATGAAAAACTCACTGCCATCAAGTCGATTCCGACTCCCAGTGAGCCCCATTAGGTTTTCTAACACTGTAAATCTTTACAAAAGTAAATTACCCTATATTCCTTCCACAGAGCAGCTGAGGGGTTTGAACCACTGACCTTCTAGTTAGCAACCAAATGCCTTATCCACTATGCAACCTGAGCTCCATGCATGTCTATTTTGATGTCATCACACCTTAAGATTTTCTGCTGAGGCGCTGCTCTATCTCATGTGAATGATACTCACCTCATACATTTTTCCTGATTTTTATGCCGATCTTCAATGCCATCCAATTCACTGACTTCTCCAAACCGCGAGAACCAACTGTCCTTCTTCATGAATTCCAGTATTAGATATTCACTTAATAGCTTTTCTCCATCATTCAAGTTTTGACAAACTGACCCGATGTTTGAAGTTGAGGGTCACAAGATGAGACAAAAAGGAAAGGAATTATTAGGAGGAAAGAGGAAGCTATGAACAAAGGAAGAATAATACATTTCGCTACTTTAGGTCTTTGGTAATAGCCAAAAAGCAATTTTCTAAGAAATATTTCCATCAATTTTGAGAACAACAGTTAAAATATGGTGCAGTTTAGAGAGAAATGTACGAAAACTGGACGCATTATATGTGCAATGTGGAAATGCTTAAGGCATATGTAAGACTAAAAAGGGAAGATATTTCTCCATAAACACAGGTGTGAAAGCATTGATCAAATTAAGAAAAGCAAGATCAGAGTTCTGGTAAGATGGCAGAATAAGCAGACAAATGATACAGACCCTTTTCAACAAAAAAAAGAGGAACCAGTTAACACAGATACAGAAGATAATCCTAGAGCCCTGAGCTTTGAAATGAAGGATACAAAAGTGGACTAAACTCCAACTACCAGAAGAACCTGCATGAAAACACCAAAAAAAGAGACATACGGAGCTGCGGACTGTGAGTGATCCTGATGCCACGGACAGTTTGGATATTGCCAAGTGGTGTTAAAAATTGGTCCTGCTGGCCAGGGGCTGCACAGAGGACCACACTGTGGCTGGTGAATAAAAGGGGATTCAGTGAAGAGGGAGACGAGCTGAGCTGTGGACTTCTGGCTGTCTGGAGGGTGTAGCCATTTTGAATATTTGTAAGCAGTTTGATCATTTTGGATATTTAAAGTGACAGCGTACTCTCAGATTCCAAGGACCTAAGAATAGATTCCACTTGCTGGGGACCGCAAGGACATTCTGGACACTGGGGACTGGAAAGGTGCAACATTTCCCTTGTTACTCTTATAGCTCCCACTCTATGGATGAACGGAGGTGTGAACATATGCAATCCCACCCACCTTCTGGATTGGCAGGAATTCCAACTCAATTTGTGTGCTCTGACAGAACATGGATGTCCTGCCCTGCCCAGGTTTTTTTTTTTTTTCAGTTTGTTTGTTTTTGTCTGTTTGAAAATTATCATTATTATTTTCTTTTTTGTCCTTTTTATTACTATTGTTTGTTCTTCCCTTCCCAAGTTCTAGTTTTTGACTTTTTCTCTCTTCCCTTTTCCTGGTTCCCATTTTTTCTTTCTTGTGGTTCTCCCCATTCCTTATTTACTTTTTGCATTTTTCCCATTTTTTTCCTTCATTATTGTTCTACTCTACCTCCTTTGTCTTATTGTGGGTTTTTTCCCCCCTTTTTTATTTATGTATTTTTTTGGCTTTTTTAATATTTCTTTAAATATGTTCTCTCATTTATTGCCTTTCCTCTTTTTTTCTCCTGCTTCTCTTTTTGGTGACGATTGTTCTGTGGGTTTATGCACTGTGTGTATTTTGTCCTCTTGCATTTACTTTTTTGATGGTTTTTCAATTGTTGTTTTTGTCTGACTGGAAGACAGCAATCATGCTCATACCACCCAACCACACCCACACCTCCTGCAGCTCCATTTAATGAGTGAGAGCCACCACTTCTTTCTGCACTAACTGGCCAATGATACGCAACCACCAATAAGAGCCTGGCTCACCCTTAACTGCTCTTCACAAACAGTTAATAGAGATCTCTGCAGCCACTCTCATTTTCTATCACACACACCAGGAGACAGGTGGTGAGTGCATAACTGCTGCCAACTAATGAACAGAGAAGCACAGTACCCTGCTTACTCAGATACAAGCAAACAAAACAAAGAAAACAAAAATCTTGGGCAAATCACTCCATCATACAATCACGGTTGTTGTTATGTGCCATCGAGTCAGATCCGACTCATAGCGACCCCTCCTTGGGTTTCTGAGGAAGTATCACTACGGAAGTAATTAAATATAAATACAACAAAGTCACAATGTCTTGGAGACAAAAGACCATCACAGTCCACACAAAGAAGCAAGATAAAGCAGGAGAAACAAGGGACCAGGATAGACCCAGAACACATCCCTGAGGAAGAAGCAGCATTGGAACTTCCTGATAAGGAATTAAAAATAATTATATTTAGGTCCCTTCAACAGATTGAGAGATAGATCAAGGAAAACACAGACAAAACCCTAGAACAATTTCAGAATACAAGAAAAAAATGATAAAAGAAATGAAAGATCAGAAATGACACAAAAGCTACATATAGAAATCCAGAAGATTAATATTTCAGAAATAGATTAACACATTGAAAGGGCAAAAGAGTAGAACCGAATCAATGGAAGACAAAATCAGTGAGAATGAAGACAAACACCTGAATACTTCTTTGGAAAGGGATCAATCAGAAAAAAGATCAAAACAAAATGATGAAAGCCTAAGATTCACAAGGGATACCATCAAGAGGAATAACCTACATGTAATCAGAATTCCAGAACAGGAAGAGAAAAAGAAAACCACTGAGAACATTGACCAAGATTTGTTTAGAAAGAACTTCCCTGATATAATGAAAGATGAGAATATATCCATGCACGGAGTCTAACAAACCCCAAACAGGATAGACCCCAAAAGAAAATCACAGTGTATCCAAGACCATATATAGGGTTGGCAGACAATGGGCCTATAAGTTCATGTGAATGATCAGAATTTCCAGGTGTA
>NW_006921992.1:2185814-2189399 GCF_000298275.1 Orycteropus afer afer | reverse complement strand
CAAATTTTGGTCAATGACATGAGACAAAGTATATGTGAACTGCTGTATGAAAAGTGAATTTACTCTGTAAATCTTCACCCAAATCCTAATTAAAAAAAAAAAAAAAAGAAAATCACCAATACATATCATCATCAAACTTAC
This sequence comes from Orycteropus afer afer, assembly GCF_000298275.1. Taxonomy (NCBI): domain Eukaryota; kingdom Metazoa; phylum Chordata; class Mammalia; order Tubulidentata; family Orycteropodidae; genus Orycteropus; species Orycteropus afer. The sequence goes on along the minus strand of NW_006921992.1, from coordinate 2,189,258 downwards.
CAAAACCACGGACAAAGAAAGAATCCTGAAAGTAACTAGGGAAAAATGAAGTTACCTACAAGAAGCAACCAGTAAGACTAACTTCAGATTTCTTGGCAGAAACCATGCAGGGAAAAAGACAATGGGATGTTATCTATGAAACCCTGAAAGAGAAAAAATTTCGAACCAAGAATTATATATCTAGCAAAACTGTCCCTCAAATATGATGGTGAAATTAGGAGATTACTAGATAAGCAGAAATTAAGGGAATTTGTTAAAACCAGAGCAACCTTACAAAAGGGACATAATAAAGGGAGTCCTCTGAACAGAGAACCAATAGTAAAAAACAACAATCGACCATTAATATACAAGATGACATAACCCAGAAACCAAAACAGTTATCGAAGTATCCAAAGTAAAATAATCTTACAAGATTGTAAACAGGGAACACTCTTGTGTTGAATCATCAACTGGTGAATGAGGACAACTATAAATCACAAAGAGGGAAAAAAAAATAGTGTAGTTGCATAACTTCTAAATGGCGACAAAGTCGAGAGTTGCAAGATAGAATGCACTGTTCTAAATTTGGGGAGAAAATTATAAATCACAAGGTAAACTCAAAGAAAATGATAACACTTTCACATCACAATAAAAAAAAGGACAAGCACAAATATTTTGCAGATATTAAAACAATAGCAACAAAGGAAATGATAACATGATTCATAAATAAAATGAGCTCAGCACAGAAAATTATATGGAACAAAGAAACCAGGAACACCATGAAAAAACACATAACAAAATGACAGCAACAAATTCATACTTGTTGATTATTACACTGAATGTCAATGGATTAAATGCACCACTCAAGAGACAGAGAGTTGCAGAATGGATAAGAAAACATGCCCATCAATATGCTCTCTACAAGAGACACACCTGAGAGACAAAGACTTAAAAACAGATTAAAAATCAAAGGTTGGAAAAAGATGTATCAAGCAAATGGCAACCAAAAAAGAGCAGGAATGGCAATACTAATTTCTGATAAAACTGACTTTAAGACAAAAATCACCATAAGAGACAAGGAAGGACATTATATAATGATTAAGGAATCAATTGAACAAGAAGATATAGCCATAATAAATATCTATGGACACAATGAAAAAGCCCCAAAATATATACATCAGACTTTCACAGAATGGAAAAGACAAATAGAGAACTCCACAGTCATAGTACAAGACTTAAATATACCACTTTCAATGAAAGATAGAAACACTGGAAAGAAACTGAACAAAGATACAGAAGAACTAAACAATACAATCCACCAGCCTGACCTTATAGATATCTATAGAGCACTTCACCCAACAACAGCACAATAGATACTCTTTTCCAGTGTACATGGAACATTCTCCAGGATAGACCATATGTTAGCTTTAATAAATTGAAAAACATTAAAATACTGCAAAGCATCTTCTCAGATCACATACTATAAAATCAGAAACCAACAATAGGAAAATCAATGGAAAAAGAGCAAACACATGGAAACTGAACAACACCCTTCTTAAGAATGACTGGGTAATAGAAGAAATAAAAAATGAAAATAAAAAATTCCTTGAATCAAGTAAGAATGAAAACACACCACCAAAATCTTTGGGACCCAGCAAAAGCAATGACCAGAGGCCAATTTATAATAATAAACACACACATCAAAAGAACCAAAATCAATACTTTAAACCTTAAACCACAATCACCAGAAGAAAGAAATAATAAAGATTCAAGCAGAAATCAATGAAACAGAAAACAGAAAGACAATAGAAAAAAATAAACAAGACCAAAAGTTTTTTTTAAGAGCTTGTTTTCCATTCAACGTCGCGCATACATTTAGTTTCATTCCCCATTTGCCATGTCCAACCCTAACCCAATCTCCTCTGCTCCCTACCCTGCAACACTCCCCCTGTGCCCCTCATAATTGTGCACTCCTGTTTGTCCTGCATTTCCTCAGTTTGAACGTTGGTCCTTTGCTGTCCCATGGTCTATTGCTCTAAGGGATGTATTACCATTGAGTGTGTGGGTGTGGCATTCTGGGTTGAGTGGTCTGTGTGTACATCTTGTTAATTATTGGGCTGAGAGCCCACCCCTGGGGGTGAGTTTTATTCCAGGTGCTGAATGTATTTCAGGGCCATAGTATTGGGAGTCTCACCAGATTTCATCTGACCAGTAATTCTGGTCATTATTGAGTTTTTGGATTTTGTTTCATGTTTTCCCTCCCACTGTATCCAGGATCTCCAGATTTGATCCTTTCCTGTGTGGTTGGTATTGGTAGCCGGGCACCATCCATTGTTCTAGTCTCAAGGGCCATCATGTCCTAGGGTTGATTGCTTCTAAATGCCCCCCCCCCCGGTTTGTTTGGGTTTTTTTGCGCTCTTCTTCACTTCGGATGCTGGGAGACCATTAGCTGCATCTTAGATGGCTGCTTGAAAGCTTTTAAGACCCCAGTCGCTACTCAACAATGTAGGATGTGGGGCAATGCTTTTATGTATTTTGTAGCGCAAACTGAGTATGGTGTACCTCAGTACCATGGTCCTGAGGTAGTAGCTCTATTGGATCTCTCTTCCATAGTGTCTGGATGTCTGTGAGGGATTACTCTGTGTCTGTCTTCTATTGTTTCTGTAAGGACGCAGGTGTTTTTTATCACTGGTGTCTGTACAAGATTAGCCTCAGCTGAGTCTATCCTTGGTCTAGCGTATACCTCTATTCACTGACCCCTGTCTGATCATCTCAGGTGTTTATGTGTTTATCTGTATAGCCTAGTGTTTGGTGTTAAAGGCAATGTGGTATTGTGGACACATTGGTTGGTTTTAGCATCTGTCATCTATTTCTTATGTGCACAGTTCGGTGCCCTCTTGTTTCCCAATGTTATCATGGTGGTCATATATCCTTCCCATATATCCCTGCCCCCACCCATTCACCATGTAAGCCCCAACTAGCCCTAAATTGATCCTTCTCTTTCCCTCCTCATCCCGGTAACCTACTAGGTGAGTTCCCTTTCCCAAGCAAACCCTTCTCTGTCTTTTTACAGTAATGGACTCATACAGTAACTTGTTCTTCTGCTACTGACTTATTTCACTCAGCATAATGAACCTCCAGGTTCATCCACATTGCAAGATGATTCACATACCCCTCATTGTTCTTTAATGTGGTGTAGTATTCCATTGTATGGATATACCATAATTTGGTTATCCACTCATTCGTTGATGGGCATTTGGGTTATTTCCATCTCTTAAGATCTGGGAGTGTGAGACCTCCCACTTTGTTTTTCTTCTTGAGAAGTGCTCTGCTTATTCGAGGTCTCTTTCCTTTCCATATGAAATTAGTAATTAGTTTTTCCAGGTCCTTAAAAAATTTTGTTGAAATCTGGATCGGGATTGCGTTAAATGTATAGATTGCTTTAGGTAGTATTGAAATTTTCAC
>NW_006921992.1:2173768-2185704 GCF_000298275.1 Orycteropus afer afer | reverse complement strand
AGGTTTATTCCTAGATATTCTACCTTTTTCATAGCTATAGTGAATGGCATGGTTTCCCTTATTTCTTTATCAGAGGAGTCCTTGCTGGTGTAGAGAAATCCAACTGATTTTTGTATGTTGATCTTGTATCCTGCCACTTTGCTGAACCTCTCTATTAGTCCCAGTAGTCTTTTTATGAGTCTCTTGGGTTTTCTATGTATAGGATCACATCATCTGCAAATAGAGATAGTTTTAATTCCTCTTTGCCAATATGTATGCCTTTTATTTCTCTTTCTTGCCTTATTGCTCTGGCCAGGACTTCAAATACAATGTTAAATAGAAGTGGTGATAGAAGGCATCCCTGTCTAAGACCAGACTTTTTTTTGAAAAGATTAATAAAATTGACAAACCACTGGCAAATTTAACAAAGGAAAAGAAGGAGAGAATACAAATAACATGAACAGAAAACAAATTGGGTAAGTCAAAACAGAACCAACTGAAATAAATAGGATAGTATCAGGATACTAGGATACTATGAAGAATTGTACTCCAACAACTTTGAAAATCTAGAAGAAATGAACAGATTTCTAGAAACATACTACTTTCCTAAACTAACAAAGACAGAGGTGGAAAAGCTGAATACACCCATAACAAAAGAAGAAATTGAACAGGTCATAAAAGAATTACCAACAACAACAAAAGTCATGGTCCATACAGTTTCACTGAAGAATTCTACCAAATGTTCAGAGAGGAAATGACACCAATGCTGCTCAAACTATTGCAGAACACAGAAAAGGGTGGAACCCTCCCAAATTCATTTTATGAAGCAAGCATAACCTTGATACCAAAACCAGGAACTCTTAACTAAAATTTACTGCCATCAAGTCAAACCCAACTCACAGCAACCCCTCCTTGGGTTTCTGATGTGGTATCACTACTGAAGAAGATTGCTCAACCCTCCTTCCAAGGAGTGGTTGCTGAGTTTGAACCGTCACCACCAGAATGCCTACCGTTTACAATAGCTACCATTAAAAAATAATACTTGGGAATTAATCTTACCAGGGATACAAAAGACTCATACAAAGAAAACTGCAAAACACTACTTCAAGAAGCCATAAGAGATCCACATAGATGGAAGAACATACCATGCTCATGGATAGAAAGATGCAACATTGTGAAAATGTCAATTCTACCCAAAGCAATCTACACATTCAATACAATCCCAATCCAAATGCCATCAATATTCTTTAAGGATATGGAAAAACCAATCACTAATTTATATGGAAAGGAAAGAGACCTCGGGTAAGCAAAGCACTATTGAAGAAGAGCAAAGTAGAAGGTCTCACACTCCCAGATCTCAAAACCTACTATACAGCCACAGTAGTCAAGACAGCCTGGTATTGGTATAATGACAGACACAAAGACCAGTGGAACAGAATTGAGAACCCAGAAACAGATCCATCGATCTATGGTCAACTTATTTTTGACAAAGGGCTGAAATCCACCAAATGGGGAAGACATGGTCTCTTTAACAAATGTTGCTGGCAAAACTGGATATCCATTTGCAGAAAAATGAAAGAAGATCTGTACCTCACACCATACACAAAAACTAGCTCCAGATGGATCAAAGACTTAAATGTCAAACCTAAAACTATAAAGTTCCTCAAGGAAAAAGTAGGAGCAAATTTAGGGGCCCTGATATATGGCATGGGGAGCTCTGGTAGCATAGTGCCTAAGGCACTTGACTACTAACCAGAAGGCTGGTGGTTCAAACCCACTAGCCAATCCTTAGCTATTCACCAGGCTGTAGTAGTTGTTTGTGTGTCAACCTGGCTGGGCCTGGTTGAGTGGCTGGGCAGCTGATGGTAGTTATTCCCCATGATGAGACTGGTAATCAGATCCATGGTGGAATCTACCACAAGCCGCTGTATAGCTGCCTTTGGGATGTTATCTGCTTCCTTTATATAAGGAGAAGCCTTGGGGATAGTATCTAGCTTATGGCACACTTGGACCCTGCATGTAGCCATGTCATTGCTCAGCAGCCTACCATGCTTTCCCGACCTTGGGACTTACAATGGACTTAAGTTAATGGCCTGCTGTGTGGTTTGGTAACATTGGGACTGTGCCTTTTTACTTGTCGATCTTGGGCTTCTCAGCCTCAGCAGCTAGCAGCTGTCTGAGTGAAGAAACGCCTCTAGCTCCAGTGGGCCAGGAGCAGGCAGCAGAGCTGGACTCCAAGGTTGAGGGGCTTTCACACAGCCCCTAGAGCCTGGCACTTTAAACTTGGACTTATAGCCTCCAAACTGTGAGAGAATAAACTCCTGTCTGTTAAGGCCATCCTATTTGTCATACATTTTTGTCAGAGCGACACTAGGTAACCAGAACACAGGCCTAGCCAAGGTGACACACAAATTTAACCACCACAATTAGGTATGTCTATGAAAGGGGGAGTGTGCCTATGACCACTATAGGGTTGGCAAACAATGTTTCCACAAGTATATTTGTACGTTCTGTAAGAATTTCCAAGTATATAGTAGTGCTGAAGAACAAAGATGTCTCCCTGAGGACTAAGGTGCACCTGACACAAGCCATGTTATTTTCAATGGCCTCATATGCATGTGAGAGCTGGACAGTAAAGAAGGAAGACCTAAGAAGAACCAATGCTTTTGAGCTGTGGTGCTGGCGGAGAATGCTGAAAGTACCATGGACTGCTAAAAGAACTAACAAATCTGTCCCAAAGGAAGTGCAGCCGGTATGCTCCTTGGAAGCGAGAATGGCCAGACTTCATCTTACATACTTCAGTCATGTTGTCAGAAGGGACCATTCCCTGGAGAAGGATGTCATGCTTCGTAAGGTGGAGGGGAGGGTCAGCGTAAAAGGGGAAGGCCCTCAACAATATGGATTGACACAGTGGCAGCTGTGATGGGCTCAGGAATAGCAGGGATCACGAAGCTGGTGCAGGACTGGGCAGCGTTTTGTTCTGCTGTGTATAGGGTCGCTATGAGTTGGATACGACTAGACGGTACCTAACAACAACAACACAAGGGACAAGGTTAGAAGTGACGTATGATTGAGGAACTGAGGAATATCCATTGAGGTATTTCAGCCCCACTGGAGGCACTCACTTCACTACGCCAAGAGATTTGGAAAACAGATACGAGGCCAATTGACTGGAAGAGATCTATATTTGTACCCATTCCAAAGAAAGGTGATCCCACAGAATGGACACTTCTTGGCCACAGCCAGCTACCCAGATGGACCAAGTAGTTGGACCTTTAGGCTCAGGATCATGGTTGCAGGAGATATCAAGCTCTACTGGCATAACATACTACACAAAAACATTGTTCCACATCCTACTTTGGGGAGTAGTGATTGGGATCTTAAAAGCTTGCAAGCGGCCATCTAGATACAACAATGGGTCTCTCCTTATCCAGAGCAAAGAAGAATGAAGAAAACCAAAGACGCCTGGAAACAATTAGTCAAAGCGACTGGTACACCATGTGATCCTCAGCCTGCATGACTATAAGACCAGAAGAACTAAATGGTGCCTGCCCACCACTGCCAATCAGTCAGCAGGGGATCTATGTAATAGATCCTGGATATAGTAGGAGAACAATGTGGAACAAAACTTAAAATGATTTAAAAAAAAGGACTAGGTTTGCTGGTCTGAGAGAGCCTGGTAGAAGCCCTGAGACTACGGCCCCTAACTTCACTTCAGGTCTGGAATTGAACCCACTCCTGTGTCTTCCAGCCAAACAGAAGGCAGACATATGAGGTGAACATTTACATTAGGTAGATATACTTCTTAGAGATCAATCATGGGAGAATAGAAGGGCTGTGTACTCATAGGGAGATAGTTCGGGGGGGGATACGAGTGCATGGGAGGGAAGGACACAGGGAAGAGGTAACTATGGGGAGGAAGTGGGAGGGGAGCTGTTGCATTGTGGGAGACTGAAGTCAATGTCATGAGATAAAATTTATGTGAATTGCTGTATGGAAGATGAATTTGCTCTGTAAACTTTCACCCAAATCACAATAAAATTTTAAAAAAAGAAAAGACTGGACCTGTTAAGTTCCATCTCTTCAACACAAAAGAGACTTTCTGATTTACTCAAATCCAATTCCTTCTATGTAGAACTGTCCTTCAAAGGATTCTTCCCTATCTAGTGGTCCCTGACACAGTAGCTCTGGGTGGCCTATTGTCACTCTCCCCAGGTTTTTCTCTTCCTTTTCCCAGACAACAAATGGGTGCAGCTGCCATGGTGCTCATGGAGAAAGGCATAGCAGGAGAAAAGAGAGCAAGAAATAATTAGTATTTCCCTGATATTTAGACAATACTTTAGACTTCAGAGTCTCTGGCAAAGGGCAGGTACAAATTTACTGGCAGCAAAACAATCATGCGTCACTTCTAATAAACGTTGTTTGTTGTTGTTGTTATGTGCCATCGAGTCGGCCCTGACTCATAGCGACCCCTCCTTGGGTTTCCAAGGCAGTATCACTACGGAAGTAGATTACCCCATCTTCCTTCTGAGGAGTGGCTGGTGGGTTTGAACCGCCAACATTCTGGTTAGCAGTCAAGTGCCTCATGCACTACATAGTGAAATATTTTATAAGGTCCTGAACAACAAATCTTCTCTTTAGCTCTAAAGTAATGCCTGAATTCAATTCTCATACTGAAAGAGCCTCAAGGCTTTTAATAAGAGAAATAAAAAGCCAGATTAATACACAGAGCTTTATGTGCAGCTCAAGCCATGATATTTAAGATCCACAGATGAAATGATCACGTCTGTCCTATTTAACAATGCAGTCTCGTTCCTCAGTCCAAATACTGAAGCAAGGTTGATAAACAGGATATACATGCTCACTTAATAATAAATTTACAGATGACATCATACTTACCTACTGAGACCAGGTTTCCGAAGGTTTCCATCATCACGTCTTTGTAGAGTTTCCTCTGAGTAACATCCATCAAAGCCCACTCTTCCTGGGTAAAGTCCACAGCCACATCCTCAATGACCACTGAGTCCTAAAACACCACACATATTCTTGTTGAGCAAAATACCGTATTATTCCAGTGTGTGCAAAAGGATGAGGGAGACTGACAGTCCTGGGGAACTGAGAATTCATAGGGATTTGACACAAAGTTCTGGGTTGTACTAAGGTCTAATCTAGGGTTTAGACATCAGGCTCATCCCACCACTATCTGCATTCACTTCCTCCATTCTGTGTCATAGAGTTAACACTTCCAACATACTGATAACTCTCTACACTTGGTGACCAATTCCTGTCTTATTCTATCATTATGGACTAGAACACTCACAGCATGGACCAGAAAGTAGAGAAAAGCTCTAAGTCTTATGTCCACATTCAGATCAATTCCTTCTGAACAAACCAAAACAAGAATCTAACTTCCTTCAACAAGACCCACCAGAACACACAAAAGAACATGAATCCCAGGGTGAAAAGAGGATGAGATATTAACAACTGGGAAACACTATAGGACTTGAAGCTTTTCCTTTTGCCCCTCATCAGTCATGGGAGGCACAGGGGTCTAAACCAACAAACTCATAACTCCAGGCCCTGACAAGCTCTTATTTTCTGGATATCAACAAAGTTTTTCTAACATGTATATGAAAAGAGTAAAGCCTAAGAACAATCATGGGAGAAGAAGGGCTGCTTATGCACAGGGAGACAGCTTAGGGGGCAGGAGTGCATGGAGGGATGGACACTGGGAAGAGGTAACTGTGGGGAGGAAGTGGGAGGGGAGCTGTTGCATTGTGGTAAACTGTGGCCAATGACATGAGACAAAGTATATGTGAACTGCTGTATGCAAAGTGAATTTGCTCTGTAAATCTTCACCCAAATCACAATAAAAAAAAAAAAGAAGGAAAGAGTAAAGCCTAAGAATAGTTAACAAAGTGCTGAGGAAACCACAAGGGAAGTCTGACACTGTACCATTTACTCTAAAGCTACAACAATCAAGAAAGTGAGTGTGTGTGTGTGTGTGCGTGTGTGTTAGGTGCCATCAAGTTGCTTCCGAATCCCAGCTACCCTATATACAACAGAACAAAACACTGCCTGGTCTTGCACCATCTTCACAATCTTTGTTATGCCTGAGCCCACTGTCATAACACTGTGTCAGTCCATCTTGTTGAGGGTCTTCCTCTTCAGTGACCCTCTACTTTACCGAGCACAATACCTTCTCCAGGGATTGGCACTCCTGATAACATGTCCAAAGTACGTGAGATGAAGTCTCACCATCTTTGCTTCTAAGAAACATTCTGATTATACTTCTTCTAAGACAGATTTGTTCATTTATCTGGCAGTTCACAATAGTCAATTTTTTTTTTTTGCAATACCATAACTCAAAGGCATCAATTCTTCTTCAGCCTTCAAAATTCCATGTCCAGCTTTCGCATGCTTATGAGACAATTGACAATACTATGGTTTGGGTTAGGTGTTTCTTAGACTTCAAAGTGACATCTTTGCTTTTTAAAACTTTAAAGACATCTTTTGCAGTACATATAACCATATGCAATACTTTATCTGATTTCTGGAATCCTGCTTTCATTTATACTGATTGTGGATTCATTAAAACGAAATCACTGTCAACATCAATATTTCTTGGTTTATCATCATGTTGCTCACTGGTCCAGTTAAGAGGATTTTTGTTTTATGTTGACGTGTAATCCATATGTAAGGCTGCAGTCTTTGATCTTCATTAGTAAGTGCCTCAAGTCTTCTTCACTTTTAGAAAGCAAAGTGGTTCCATCTGCATGTCAAGTTAATAAGTCTTCCACTAATCCTGATGCCGCATTCTTCTTCATATACTCCAGCTTCTTGAATGATTTGCTCAGCATGCATATTAAATAAATATGGGGAAAGATACAACCCTGATACCCACCTGTCCTGATTTAAAACCATGCAATATCATCTTGTTCTGTTTGAAAGATTGTCTCTTGGTCTACGAAGAGGCTCCTCGTGAGCACAATTAAGTTTCTAGAATTCCCATTCTTCACAACGTTATCTATAATTTTTTATGACTCACACAGTTGAAAGTCTTTGAAACTCAATAAAACACAGGTAAACACCTTTCTGGCATTCTCTGCTTTCAGTCAAGATGCATCTGACACCAGCAATGCTATCACCTGTTCTGTGTCCTCTTCTTAACTCAGCTTGAATTTCTTGCAGTTCCCTGTTAATACACTGCTACAACTGTTTTTTAAATACTATTAACACAATTTTACTTGCAGGTGATATTTTCAACAACTTCCACATTCTGTGGAATCACCTTTCTTTGGAGTGGGCACAAATATGGATCTCCTCCTGTCAGTCAGCTAGGTAGCTGTCTTCCAAATTGCTTGGCATAAACGACTGAATGCTACCAGTGCTACATCTTTTGGTTGAAACATCTCAATCAGTATTCCATCAATTCCTCAAACCTTGTTTTTCACCAATGTCTTCAGTGCAGCCAAGCTGAAATACTGAAGGACAATTCAAGTAGTAGCATTGTAGTCTGAGTGGCCTCCATTGCAAAGAAAGCTCTAATGTAAGACTTGAGGTATGGGATATCTGAGAACAGATTGTTCCAGGAAGAGGGAACTGCCAGGACATAGGTCACAAAGTGGGATTGTGTCTTATATGGTTTACGCAGAGCCAGACCAACATGATTGGATCAGTGAGATGTAGGAAAGTAACAGACAGGAATTTGGGTAGGTAACTGGGATCGGCAGGCCTATACTGTTCTGGGGGAACTTTTGGCCACTGAAGAGTGTGGCTTTTAATCTGAGTGAATTGTAGAGGAAATTTATACTTTGGAGTAGTGGAGGAAATGGATGTGACAGCTCATAGAGAACTTGTGTGTAGGGGCAAATGTAACAACTGAGAGATGTATTAGAAGCTCATGGCCACAATCAGCTAAGAGATGATGATGGTTGACATTGATGGTAGTAGCAAATGTGATGGATGCAGAGGTTTGTCCTAGACTTTTAGAGTAGAGGCAACAGAAATTCCAGAAGGTTCCAGTGTGGGAGAAACAGGTAGAAAGAATGCCTCTGAGATTGTTTCCCATGAAAAATGGAAGAGTGGTATGTCATTTAATTAGATGTGGAAGCCTCCAGAAGGGGACCACTTTAGGGCAAGAATAAAGAGGTTGCCGGAAGCATGTGGAGAGCACAGTGAAGACAGAGGGGAAGACATACGAAAATGAAAGCCTTTAAAAGAATTATATATAACAGAAGTGATTAGTCTCTTCTACAGACAGTGCAGGGACCACTGGATTTCCCCATGTGAAAGAAAGAAGTGGGACCCTTACATTATGGGATAAAATTGAATTCAAAATGGATCACAGACCAAAATATAAGAGCAAAAACCATAAAAGTACTGTTTATAATAAGAACAAAATAAACTTCTCAAATATCTTCAAGAAATAGAATTGTTAAATTATTCATGTAATAGAATACTACTGAACAGTATAAACAGGTGTTGGAAGAGTCTTCCTAACATCAATTTAAACTAAAGGAGTTGACATAAAAAGTACATATAGTAGTATTCTATTTGCTTTCTGATACAAAAATACCAGAAAGGAAAATATATTGAGTTGGGATATATACATAAAAGCAAGACCCTATCTTGTTCACTTGAACATGTCATCACATAGACCAATCCCTAGAAAAGGTCACCTTGTTTGGTAAAGCAGAAGTTCAGTGAGAACAAGGGAAACTGTGAGATGCACTGACACACAGCAACAACAGGCTAAATCACATGGGCCATGAAGATAGCGTAAAACTGAGCATCGTTTTGTTTGATGATACATAAGGTTGCTGACTTGACAGCATCTAACAATAACACAGATGATAAAACATAAACAAAAGCAAAGAAATGATCATCATAAATGCCAAGATACCCTTGGTTACATCCAGAGGGTGAGTGGAGATTGTGACTGACAATCAACATATGGGGAATGAGTGTGCAGTGCAGCTATCTCTACTACATGGATTTTCCTTCTTTATTTCATTAAGATATGCATCTATTGCCACTTTTTTCCATGTATTTCAAAAACACTCAAATTTAGAAACAGAAATAAACATGTAAAATTTATAAATCAGCATATACACAATCAACCACCAAAGTCCATACACCCAGAAAGTTCAACACTCTGCCAGTAAAAGCAAATGAAAGATATTCATTACTCCATCCCTATTCAACCTAATTGTAGAGGTGTAGCCAGTATCACGGCAACCTTATGTATAACCAAAGAAATGAGGCTGTTTTACGGTATCTTCATGGTCTTTGGGATCTGTGGTGGCGTAGTGCCTAACTTGACTGCTAACCAGAAACTGGCGGAAACTTTTAGACCTCAACTTTTGATACCTGTATCTTAGAAATTTACATTTATATGCAGTAGATCAGCCTTTCTAAAACAAAATATTGGAAACAAAGTGTCCCTTCATGGTGAAATGGCTTTAAACAACAACAAAATTAAGACCAGCCACTTCTCAGAAGGAAGACTGGGCAGTCTACTTCTGTAGTGATACTGCCTCGGAAACACAAGGAGGGGTCACTACGAGTTGACTCACCACCACTGAGTTCTTTTTTTTTTTCTTTTTTTTCAGTGGTCTTTGATATGATTCAGCCCATTGTTGCTTTATGTCAGTCCATCTGACAGACAGTTTCCCTTGTTTTCACTGAACTTCTGTTTTACCAAACACGATGTTCTTTTCTAGGGATTGGTCTATCTGATGACATGTTCGAAGGATCGTGGGGCTGGCACAAGACTGGGCAATGTTCCGTTCTGCTGTACATAAGGTCGCTATGAGTCAGAGACAACTCGATGGCATCTAGCAACAACAGCCAATATACATCAAAAAGAAAAAGAACATAAAGAAGAACGTTAAAGAAGGAAAAAAATAGTCTCATTCTATTTTAAAAGTTAAATACTTGTATATGTGGAACCTCAACAAATGACACAGGTGATTAGAAGACTGAGAAATTTTAGTGATTTTTTTCAGATTACAAAATAAGCACCAAAGTTTATTTTAAATGTTTCAATTTATATAAATTAGCACCAAGCAGAGGGTCGGGGAAGAAGGGAAGACCATCAGTGAGACGGACTGACACACTGGCTGCCATCCTGGGCTCAAGCACAGCAATTCTAAGGATGGTGCAGAACCAGGCAGTGTTTCCTTCTGTTGTACACAGGGTCGCTATGAGTCGGAGCCGACCTGATGGCACCTAACAACAATAACCACCACCAAGTAGTAGAGAAATTACATTTTAACAGGTAGTTTATATTTTAATAAATACAAAAGTTACCAAAAAGTAAACCTGTTGTCAAGTTGATTCTGACTCATTATGATCCTATAGCACAGAGTAAAACTGCACCATAGGGTGTCCGAGGCAGTAAATCTTTATGGAAGTGAACTGCTTCATCTTCTCCCATGGTGCAGCTGGTGGGTTTCAACTGCTGACCTTTTGGTTAGCAGCCAAGCACTTCAACCACCGCACCACTGGGGCTTCTTCACTGAGTCACTCCTTAAAAGGTACCAAAAAGAGTGCAATTAAGTAAATTAAAGATCTAAGGAAAAGTTTAGAATTGTTACTAATTCTATCCAAATGCACTGAAATCAGTGAAAAGAGAACATGCTCTTGGAACACTCTTCTCCACAAACAGATCATTATTCCCAATGCACTTCCACAAAATGCCAACTGATTGTTTTAAGAACTTGACCAAACTTGAAAGACTCAATTTAAATATATCAATTTCACGAAGTCACTGTAAAGCTTTCATTTTGATTTAACTTCTCTTAGTTCAGAAGAACTTTTAGACCTAAACTTTTGATACTTGTATCTTAGAAATTTACATTTTATGCAGTAGATCAGCCTTTGTAAAACAAAATATTGGAAACAAAGTGTCCCTTCATGGTGAAATGGCTTTAAACAACAACAAAATTAAGATCAACTATACAATATTAGGCCCTAGGGGATGGCCTCAGGCCTAAGGCAGTCACCTGCCACACCCAAGGCTAGTAGTTCAAATCCACCAGCCACTCTTCAGAAGGAAAGGTGGGCAATCTACTTTCGTAGTGATACTGTCTCGGCAACCCAAGGAGGGGTCACTATGAGTTGATGCAACTCGATGGCAAGTAACAACAACAACAATATACAATATTATGGAGTTTTTTTTAAGAATTTAGATTTAAGTTCGTTATGCATTTTTGGAAGGCACCTGGGTGGCACAAATATTTTGCCCTGGACTACTAATCAAAAAGTTGATTGTTCTCACTCTGTGGTGCCACAGAAGAAAGGCCTGGAAATCTGCTTCCCCAAAGACAAAGGCCAAGAAAATCATATGGAGCTCAGTTATACTGTGTTAACACACGGGACTGCCATCAGACAGAACTGACTCCACAGATAAGGGTGTGAGGTGTTTATTTTCATATGGCTAAGGTTATGAAAGGAGACCTTGATGGCATAAATGGTTAAGCTCTTGACTGCCAACCAAAATTGGCCATTCAAACCCAATCAGAGGCACCTTGGAAAAAAGCCTGGTATTCTCCAAAGGTCACTGCTTTGAAATGTGGTCTTACATGAAAGGTGTTTTCTCCAAACCAACTCTGTTGTTGTTAGTTGCCAAAGCTTCTTCTAAGACAGATTTGTTCATTCTTTTAGCAATCTATGGTACATTCAATATTCTTCATCAACATGACTCAAAGTAGCAAAGTAGGATAAGGAAAAATTTCTACATGTATTTGCTTGCTTTTACATGTTGTTGTTGTTGTTGTTAGGTGGCATCAAGTCAGCTCCAACTCTGAGCAACCTCACATACAACAGAACGAAACACGACCTGGTCACCACCATCCTGACAATCCTTGCCATGTCTGAGCCCAGCGTTGTAGCCACTGTGTCCATCTGTCTTGTTGAGTGTCTTCCCCTTCTTCACTGACCCTCCACTTTAC
>NW_006921992.1:2166872-2169588 GCF_000298275.1 Orycteropus afer afer | reverse complement strand
ACGGATCTATATCTGGGTTCTCAATCCTCCCATCTTCTTTTGATGTTTCCTGCCATCATTCAATATTTTGCCCATAGAATCTTTTAATATTGCAACTCGAGACTTGAATTTTTTCTTCAGTTCTTTCAGCCTGAGAAATGTTGAGCGTGTTCTTCCCTTCTGGTTTTCTAACTCCAGGTCTTTGAACATTTCATTATAATAATTGACTCTGTCTTCTCGAACTGCTCTGTCAAATCTTCTGTTCACCTCTTTCATCTTGTCATTTCTTCCAATCACTTTAGCTCCTCTCCGTCCAAGACCTAGCTTCAGAGTCTTCTGACATCCATTTTGTTTTCTTCCTTTCCTGGCTGTCTAATGATCTTTTGTTTTCTTCATGTATGATGTTCTTGACATCATCCCACAACTCATCTGGTTTTCGGTCACTAGTGTTCAATGGGTCAGTGTTCAGATCTATTTTTCAGATGGCCTCTAAATTCAGGTGGGATATAATCAAGGTCGTATTTTGGCTGTCATGAACTGGTTTTAATTTTCTTCAGCTTCAACTTGAACTTATATATGAGCAATTGATGGTCTGTTCACCATCAGCCACTGACCTTACTTTGGATGAGCTTCTCCGTCCTCTCTTTCCACAGATGTACTCAAGCTGACTTCTGTTTATTCCATCTGGTGAGGTCCACATGTATGACCACCATTTATGTCATTCAAAAAAGGCATTTATGATGAATAAGTCATTGGTTTTGCAAAATTACATACCCACTGGCAAGATGCCTCAGAGAGCAAGAAAGCTGATTATCTAAGGGGAGCTGGTAGAACAGGAAAGGCTGGATGAGGACAGGAACAGGAATGAGTCTTTATAGAGTTGAATTCTGAAGTTCATATTGAGTTTTGAATTTTGAAGATGTTATCTATTGTAAAAACGTAATTTAGTAAATGAAATGATACTTTTAAATATTAGGAGCTCTAGTGACATAGTGCCTAAGTCACTTGACTGCTAACCAGATGGCAGTTCAAACCCATCAGCCACTCCTCGGAAGGAAGGTTGGGCAATCTACTTCCATAGTGATACTGCCTCAGAAACCCAGGGAGGGGTCACTATGAGTTGAAACCGACTTGACAGCAGTGGGTTACTTTTAAATATCATAGAAATCAAATGACATATTTTATTGTCTTTAGTAGGGATTCCCATTTGTACTTACAAAATCATTTAAGATGTAATCATTTAAGTCTATTATTAAATGGTCTAAGCCATTTCACTAAATCATAAAAATGTACATTAGTGACCAGGAATATCAGAGTCTGTCCAAAACTCTCAACTCACTTCCATCGAGTCAGATATGACTCATAGTGACCCTTCCTTGGGTTTCTGAGGCAGTACCCCTACAGAAGCAGATTGCCCAATCTTCCTTCCAAGGAGTGCCTCGTGGGTTTGAACTGCCAGCCTTCTGGTTAGCAGTCAAATGCCTTAGGCACTACACCACCAGAGCTCCCATCAGAGTCTGTATATCTATTCTATTCTAGTCAGGAGAATGTTTGTAAAATAGCTCAAATATTCAACACATTAGGGGTGCTGGTATGAGCTGTAAAATGTGACAGGAGTCTTTAAGAACCTCTCAACATTTAAGGATGCTTTATTTACATCAGTTAAAAAAGCCATTCCTCTTTGTTAGAGATTTATAGTCATTAAATTGAAAAATTCACAATAGCAACAGCCAAATTTATCTAGAAATTTTGTTCCAGTGGTGGAAACTGTTAAGCCTCAGAAATTAAATACCTACAACTCATATATTGAGAGTCTCTAGCGAAAAAGAATTCTTTGATTTTATATTTTAATTCAAGACTGTAGACAGCAGTCAGAAATTATAGGTACTTAATGCAAGCTCTAGGTATAGGAAGCCCTGATGTCACAGAGGTTAAAGTGTCTGGCTGCTAATCAAAAGATCAGTGGTTCAAACTTCCTAGGTGCTTGATGTGAAAAAGATGTAGCAGTTTGCTTAGAAAAAGATTATTGCCTTCAAACACTACAGGGTAGTTCTACGCAGTCCCACAGGTTTGCTGAGTCAGAATTGATACAGCTACAATGGGTTTGGTTTGGTTTTTGGCTATATACAGGTAGGTAGGAGGACAAGAACCTAGACTGGGGTGACAAAGGTTTTATCAAACCACAACAGGCCATAAGCAAAGGCCAACTTGTCTGTCAAGATTTATAGAACCTTCAAACAATAAACAGAAGGCTCAAACCACAGAACAGAGTACTCTAAATGGACCAGTGGATGGCAAACAATGGAAAGTGGATGTGCATATAAAAATTGACTAACATAATAGTCATAGTGCTTATAGTCAATTTCCCATTATTTATTTTTGTTTTCTGATATGTAACAATAAAAAAATATCTCTGTTGTTATAGAAGGCTTTAGTGAAATTTGATTACACTCTAACAGGGAATCATGATTTGCACACATGTGAGAAGCTCAAGGCAAAAGAATTCCCCACTGGAAGAAGGATGCGTTTGGGGACCCCATGTAGGATCCAGCTGGACTCACTCTCCTCAAGGATCATTCCTTTGGTGAAACTGTCACGAGAGCACCAAACCCCACCTAGGGTCCCATAAACAGAGTCAGGGCCTGCCCCTACGAACTCTCTCCCCTTGTTTACTACATAACACGGTGTGAGAGGGGGAGCCATAGTGCAGAACCGCACAGAAAGGCTGCAGTGCTGG
>NW_006921992.1:2164616-2166772 GCF_000298275.1 Orycteropus afer afer | reverse complement strand
TTCACTGACCCTCCACTTTACCAAGCATGATATCCCTCTCCAAGGAATGGTCCCTTCTGATAACGTGACCAAAGTAGGTGAGACAAACTCTGGCCATTCTTGTTTCCAAGCAGTTTTCTGGCTGCACCGGACAGATCTGTTTATGCTTCTGGCGGTCCATGGTATTTTCAGTATTCTTTGCCATACTTCCAAGGCATCACATTTTCTTCGGTCTTCCTTGCTCAGTGTCCAGGATTCACATGCGTATGAGCTATTAAAAACATTATAGTACAGTGCAGTGAATTGCTTAATAGAGCCCTCCTAGCCATTGTCCTTCATTTTGCGACATATTGTAAATCGTAGTCTCTATGCCTGTTTTATGGTGGGATGTATCTTGAGCCTGCCTTGTTTGAGAGTGTGACACAAGTCGTCACCTTTGACGGCATATATGTGAACGTTCTGAGAAATTCTTCCTCTTGCTCTGAATTCTATATTTGGTTCATCAAAATCTAAACCTTGGACTTGAGACAGTAGGCAGTCATCTGACCCGCCAATTTGGGTTGGCCAACCCCTGAAACCATGCATGTTGGGAGAATCCTCCACACCTACCCGTGGACTCGGGACTTGCCTGCCTCCCAGCCTCCACAACTAACACATAAGCCCTTTCCGTAGGAGTGTGTGAGTTCTGTGAGACACTGTAACAAAACCCTAAGACAGGAGGGAGAGTAGACAGAGGAGGAGGAGGCGTTGATGTTCGAGAGGATGGAGTGGCACAGCAGTTTGGAAAAGCTGGACATCTGGGACATTTTTAACTTCTGCCTCACAGCGACCAGCCTTGGGCTGATCCTTCTAGAAGAAATTATTCAAGCACATGGCTTGGGTTAGGCACACCTTAGCCTTCCAAATGACACCTTTGTTCTTCAACACGTTAAAGAGATCTTTTACAGCAGATTTGACCAGTGATGTCTGATTTCTTGACTGCTGCTTCCATGGATGTTGATTGTGAATCCAAGTACAATAAAAACCCTGACAACTTCAGTCTTTGCTCCGTTCATCCTCATGTTGGTCACTGGTCCAGTTGTGGTAATTTTTCTTTTCTTTCTGTTTAGGTGTAATCACTACTGAATGCTGATCTTCATCAGAAGTGCTTCAAGTTTTCTTCATTTTCAGAAAGCACACCACAGATGTCGATGAGTCCTCCAGTCCTGCTGCTGTGCTGTTTTTTTGCATGGTGCAGCTTCCTGCATTGTTCACTCTGCATACAGACTGAACAAGTATGGTGACAGGATACAACCCCAACACATACCTCTCCTGATCTTAAAACATTCAGTATCCCTTTCTTCCGTTTGAGCAACAGTCTCCTTATACATACACAGGTTCCCTATGAGCATAATTAAGTGTTCTGGAATTCACATTCTTTTCAATGTTATCCGTAATTTGTTACGATCTACTCAGTCAAATGCCTTTGCAGTCAATAAAACACAAGTAAACATCTTTCTGGTATTCTTTGATTTCAGCCAAGATTCATCAGACATTAGCAATGATATCTCTCATTCCATGTGCTCTTCTGAATCCAGCTTGCATTTCCAGAAGTTCTCTGTCAATATATTGCTACAACAATTTTTGAATGATCTTCAGCAACATTTTACTTGCATAAGATATTGTTCGATAATTTCCACATTCTGTTGGATCACCTTTCTTTAGAATCGGTACAAATATGGATCTCTTCCAGTCAGCTGGCCAGGTAATTGTCTTCCCAGTCTCTTGGCATAGCTGAGTGAGTGCCTCCAGTGCAGCATCCATTTGCTGACACATCTCAATGGGTAATCTGTCAATTCCTGGAGCCCCGTTTTTCACCAATTCCCTCAGTACAGATTTGACTTTTTCCTTCAATACCCTTGATTCTTATCATATATTATCCCCTGAAACAGTTCAACAACAACCAATTCTTTTTTATTCAGTGATTCTGTGCATTCCTCCCATCTTCTTCTTCTTCTTTTTTTTTTTTTTAAATTAGGATCTGGGTGAAGATTTACAGAGTAAATTCACTTTTCATACAGCAGTTCACATATACTTCGTCTCATGTC
Organism: Orycteropus afer afer; assembly: GCF_000298275.1. Classification (NCBI taxonomy): domain Eukaryota; kingdom Metazoa; phylum Chordata; class Mammalia; order Tubulidentata; family Orycteropodidae; genus Orycteropus; species Orycteropus afer. The sequence continues at coordinate 2,164,706 of NW_006921992.1, read as the reverse complement.
ATTGACCAAAATTTACAATGCAACAGCTCCCCTCCCACTTCCTCCCCATAGTTACCTCCTCCCAGTGTTCATCCCTTCATACTCTTCTGC
>NW_006921992.1:2159505-2160561 GCF_000298275.1 Orycteropus afer afer | reverse complement strand
TGAGCAAGGAGGGAGCGGCAGGCTCTTGGCCTTCAGCTCCTTCCCTGGGCGTGGCTTCTCCCCCAGCTCCAATCAGTGCTCCGTCCTGAGCGCATCTCCATTTCAGGCAGCAGAGGCTCCAGGCACCCAGAGCACATGCCTGCATTCCTCCCACAGCCACACAGGCCGCCTCCTTCTGGGGACACGGTCACAGGGGGAGGAATTTACTCACACGGAGCCTGAGAAGCACCCAGGCCTGAGCAGGCTGCACAACGGCCACCTGATTTCCTCCAGGGAGTCAGGGTCCAAGGGTGAGCTTGTCGGTTCAGCTACGTAATTCTGCCCTTAGCAGATCAACACACAAACTTTTATTAGATCTCAGTGTGGGTGAATTTTCAGGGAGAACATATTTTGCAAGGTTGGTCAATGATGTCATCATGCTTTGTTGACTTTTTTTTTTTTTATTTTTATTGTGATTTGGGTGAAAGCTTACAGGGCAAATTCATTTTCTTCATATGACCTACTTTGGTTATGTTGCCAGAACCTGAAGAAGGGTATCATGCTTGGTAAAGCGGAGGGTTATCAAAAAAGGGGAAGACCCTCAACTAGATGGACTGACACAGTGGCTGCAACAATGCGCTCAAGTACAGGAAGGATTGTGAGGGTGGCACATGACTGGGCAATGGTTCATTCTGTTGTACATGAGGTTGCTCTGAGTTGGAGACGACTTCATGGCACCTAACAACAATACAACAACTTGACTCTCAGGTGAGGTCCCTATATTTCAGGTATTAGATGTACTCATTATTTATTTAAAATTGTCTCCCATGACAGATTGTAAATCTATGGGCAGACGTTGTGTGTTTTGTTTTCTTGTTCCTTTTGGCCTACAACACTGATACAGTGGACACCACAGATTATCACTTGTTGAACATACGTTTGAGCAGCACTAGCCGGTTTAACTTTCTTTGAAGATAGACATTCTGTTTTTGTACAGTCCATTATGATAGCCACTGGCCTCAAGTGAATGGTGTGTGTCAGGGCTGTACCCCTTCACTATTTATAGTCAATCTGTTC
>NW_006921992.1:2157736-2158795 GCF_000298275.1 Orycteropus afer afer | reverse complement strand
AGTCCACGTCCACGGAAGCAGCAGTCAGGAACTCAGACATCACATTGCACTGGGAACATCTGCTGCAAAAGACTCCTTTAAAGTGTTGAGAAGCAAAGACGTCACTTTAAAGACTAGGTTGAGCCTGACCCAAGCCATGGCGTTTTCAATCGCCTCATATGTATATTAAAGCCGGACAGTGAATAAGGAAGACTGAAGAAGAGTTGATGCCTTTGAATCATGGTGCAAAAAATGGGAAGACTCTCAATGAGATGGCCTGCAAAAATGGGCACAAGCATAGCAAGGACTGTGAGTGCAGCGCAGGACCAGGCAGCATTTCATTCTGTTGTACACGGGGTCGTTATGGGTCAGAGCCAACTCAACGGCACCTAGCAACAAGAATCTTTGTGGATCACCAGCTCTTTCTCCTGCAGAGCCACTGGGTGAGGTCACATCGCTATTCTTAGGGTAGCAGCCAAGTGCTTAATTTGTGCCACTGGGCTCCTAGGAATGAAATTTCTGCCTTATACGGAAACTGAAAAACTACCAAACTCATTTTATATTCCCACAGTTTCTCTATATTCTCCCCAATTTTTGTTGTTTTTTATTTTTCCAACAGTAGCCATCCAATTAGCGGTGAGGTGCTATCTCACTATGGTTTTGATCTGGATTTCCCTAGAGACCAATGGCATCGAACCTCTTTTCACGTGTTTATTGGCCCTTTGTATATCTTCTTTGGTGAAATGTCTTTTTAAGTTTTTCGTCCATTTTCAAAAATGGTTTGTCTTTATGTTGTTGAGTGCTAGGAATTCGTTACACGTCCTGGATGTAGTTGTTAGGTGCCGTCCTCACAATGCCTGCTGTGCTTGAGCCCATCGCTGCAGCCACTGTGTCAGTCCATCTCCGTTTTGAGGGCCTTCCCCTTCTTCACTGACCCTCCACTTTACCCAGCATGATACCTTCTCCAGGGACTGGTCCCTTCTGACAACATGACCAAAGTAGGTGAGACGGAGTCTGGCCTTTCTCGCCTCTAAGGACCATTCCAGCTGCACTTGTTCCAGGGTAGATTTGTTTGTTCTT
>NW_006921992.1:2143255-2155851 GCF_000298275.1 Orycteropus afer afer | reverse complement strand
AGGTATATATCCTAAAGAAATGAGAGCCAGAACAAGAACAGACATATGCACACCCATGTTCATCGCAGCACTATTTACAATAGCCAAAAGATGGAAACGACCTAGGTGTCCATCAACTGAGGAATGGATAACCAAACTATGGTACTTATACACAATGGAATACTATGCAACCCTAAAGAATAACATAGAATCTGTAAAACACCACATAACATGGATGAACTTGGAGGACATTACTCTGAGCAAAATAAGTCAGTCATAGAAGGACAAATTTGCATTAGTCCATTACTCTAAGTCAAGGAAAGGTTTATCTGTGGAAGGAAATTTTCTTCGTTATTTACCAGGGGTGGGAGGATAGGGTAGGGAATACTGTTAGATAGGTAGAGAGAAGTATTGGTTTGGGTGAAGAGAAGGGCAATGTACCAAACTTGAGTGATCAACACGGTGGCATTGAGGAAGAGAAAGACATAGAGAGGTACCTGGGAGGTACAAACAACAAAGATCAACCCTTTTGCACATACAGTACTGCATTGTCAGTGAAGGCAAACATGGATATACAGGTGGATAGATGGGTAGACAGGCTGAAACTATTAGGTGTGCCTGTGCAGGGTGGAGTGTGCTCAAGTCCATGTACAAGGGTTGGCAGACAATGTATCTACAAGTGTATTGCTACGTTCTGTAAGAATTCCCAGGTGTATAGTAAAGCTGACAAGGGACAAGACTGTAGTCACTTCTTGGGCAGAGCCAGCTACCCAGAGGGAGTGAGTAGTTGGACCCGTGGGCTTGGAACCACAGTTGCAGGGGGGACATCAAGCTCAATCCGCATAATATACTACACAAAACATTGTTTCACATCCTACTTTGATAAGTAGCAACTGAGATCTTAAAAGCTTGCAAGCAGCCATCTAGATGCAACAGTGAGTCTCTCTTTATCCAGAGTAAAGAAGAATGAAGAAAACCAAAGATGCATGTAAACAATTAATCCAGGTGACCGGTAAACTATGCGACTATAGCCTATACGACTATGAGACCACAAGAACTAGATGGTGCCCGGCTACCACTGTCAACCACTTGGAGGGGGAATCTATGTAGGAGATCCTGGACAGAGAAGGAGAACAATGTGGAACAAAACTCAAAATTCTTTGGAAAAAAAAAAGTGTGTGGGGGGGGACCAGGTTTGCTGGTCTGATAGAGCCTGGTAGAACCACTGAGACTATGGCCCTTGGCTGCCTTTCAGGTCAGAAACTGAACCCACGCCTGTGGCTTCCAGCTAAACAATAGACAGGCATATGAGGTGAACATTTACACTAGGTAGATACACTCCTTGGAGAGAACAAGCATGGGAGAATAGAAAGGCTGTTTTTGCACAGGGAGACAGCTCAGGGGGCAGGAGTGCATGGAGGGAAGGACACAGGAAAGAGGTAACTATCGGGAGGAAGTAGGAGGGGAGCTGTTGCATTGTGGTAGATTGCAGTCAATGTCATGAGACAAAGTGTATAGGAACTGCTGTATGGAAAGTGAATTTCCTCTGGAAACTTTCACTCAAATCACAATTAAAAAAAAAAAAAAAAAAAACACCTAACAACAATATGTACATACCAAAAAGGCTTGAAAGCAGGGACTCAAACAGGTACTTCAACACCAGTGTTCGCTGCTGCATTATTCATAATAGCTAAAAAGCAGAAACAATCCAAATGTCCATCAACAGGTAAATGGATAAAATATAGTTTCTCTATAAACTGAAGTATTATTCAGTCATAAAAAGAAATGATGCTCTCACAAATGCCATGACATGGATGAACCTGAACACACTATGCTAAGTGAAATAACCCAGCCACACAAGGACATGTATTGTACAATCCCATTTACATGAAATATCTCCAATAGTCAAATGGTTCCCAGGGGCAGCTGGGAGGGAGAAGGAAATTAATGCTTAAGTGGAACCCAGTTACTGCTGAGGGTGATGGAAAAACTTAGAACCTGACAGTGGTGATGGTTGTAAAACAGGATGAAAGTAACTAATGTTACCGCATAGCATACGGAAGAATGGATAAAACAGAAGAACGTTTTGTTATGCATATTCTAACACACACACATGTACAAAGATAGAATGAAAAGACACTACTTAAAAAAAAAGAAAAGGAACTTAGTTTCTTGATCTGAATGTATGAATGAAAGGAGGGAAATTTTAATAGTATGTGGATATAAGGAAGGTTCTTGAAAGAATTAATGCCAACCTCAGGCTATATTGGAAGCTCTGGTAGCATAGTGCCTAAGGCACTTGACTGCTAACCAGAAGGCTGGCGGTTCAAACCCACCAGCCACTCCTCGGAAGGAAGGTTGGGCAATCTACTTCCGTAGTGATACTGCCTTGGCAACCCAAGGAGGGTTTGCTATGAGCCGGGTCCGACTCGATGGCACATAACAACAACAACAACATAATTCTAAATAGTGAAAAACAGATCATGCTAATGGCACTGGCATTAGCAATGATTTCTCAAACAGGACTATGGTAGTTAAATTGTGTCAACTTGTCTGGGCCTGGTTTTGAGAGGCTGGGCGGCTGGATGGAGTGATTCCCCATGGTGAGACTGGTAATCAGCTCCATGGTAGAACCTACGGGAGCAACTGAGTAGCCACCTTAGGGATGGGGTCTTCTTCCAGCATATAAGATAGCTATGAGACAGGTCTTTGAGATTTTTGATGCCCTTGGACTCTGCATGTAGCCAAGCTGTCACTCAGTAGCCTGCCACTTTGTCTGCCAATCTGAGGATTGTTCCTGGACTTGAACCACTGGCCTGCCGTGTTGTTTGGTAATTTGGGGACTGTTCCATTTGATTTGTCAGCCTAGAGTTTGCTGTGCTCGGCAAGCAGCAGGTGAGTTAAGAAGTCTCTACCTTCAGTGGGCCGAGAACAAGAGACACAGCAAAAGGCCAAGGATGAAGGACTTTCACCCAGCACCTAGAGATGGCACTCTGAACTTAGACTTCTAGCCCCCTAAACAGTAAGAGAATAAACTCCGATTTGTTAAAGCCACCTATCTGTGCTATCTTCTGTTAGAGGGCACTGGAGAACCAAAACAAGGGCACTTAGACACTTTAAGTTTTTGAGATAATATATGCAGCTGCTTAACCCTTTGCTGCTGTCGGTTAGTTGCCACTGTGTCCATTCTGACTCATGTCCACGCCCTGTGTGCAGAGTAGAACTTCTCCATGGGCTTTTCAAGGCTGTGACCTTTGGTAGCAGATCACCTGGCCTGTCTTCCAAGGCACCTCTGGGTGGATCAAGCCACCAACCTTGCAGGTAGTTGGACTAACCATCTGTGCCACCTACGGGCACCCTACTTGACTCTTTAGTGTCTATTCATTTTTTCCTAAGTTCTTTTCTATGTAAAATGCTATCCTTTTGTTGCTCTTACTTTCAATAGAATTGAAATACAAACATCACCTTCATTCTACATTATTCCATTTGCTTCAAAAAGAAACATTCTCTAGTCATATTATAGATGCCACATATTATTTACTCATATAAGGTTCTTCAAGTTCAAAATTATTTACTATAAATTATGATTTTCTAATAGTTGTGCAATTCACATTTATTTAAGCAAGAGCACTCTGTAAAGTAATTATCACAAAGGACGAGATTTTTTTGCAATGCTGTCCTGTTCAAGTATTCTGATCACTTTCATTACACATTCTGTCTTCATTCCCAACACCCACTGCTCTCACACTGGGAATATGCATGGCTTTTGCTCCAAGAGGCTTTCCATCTACTAAGATGCATAGTTTTCTGGCAGCAAAAACTGTGGTTGAATCACAAGCATCTAATACCACAGACTGTCTCAGCCATTCCTTACGATCCTGGACAAACACTCCATGTATGGTCTCCACAAACCGTCTATCCCTCTATTAAGTTTGTTCAGCCACATTACATTTTACAGCAGCTTAACTAAGGTGGGACATGCTGTTTCTCACTCAATCATGATGAAAATGTCTGCCTTACAGTAAAAAACTGCTACAAATGTGCCTCTAAATATTTTCCTCTTGAACCTGAGATAAATAAGGTCCTACATACAATTACTTGCAACTCATGATTCTAAATTCTTCATCTATCTTAAATACCTATAAACATTAAACCACACCAATAAACAACCAATAAACTCACTGCCATGGAGTAGATTCTGACTCTTAAGAGATCCCCGTTGGGTTTCCGAGTCTGTAAATCTTTATGGAAGTGGATTTGCTCCATCTTCCTTCCGGCGCAGGTAACCTTGAACTGCTGACTTTCTGGGTAGCAGCCAAATGCGTTCTCCACGAAGCCACCAGAACTCCTTAAAAACATTAAACTAGGGAGAAGTATATCACCCATCATAATCTTCCTCTCTGTAATGCTAGCGACACTGAACAAAAGCCCTGTCTTAATGAATCACCAAAACCAAAGGGGAGCACGGTGAGCAGCGGACTGGAAGAGGGAGGGGCAAAGCATTTAGATTCAGGTTAACCACCCTGGGATTCGGTGAAACCCGTGCCTCTGCATTTCTCACGAACTCCAGCTGATGCTAACGCTGCTGGTGTGAGAGTCACACTATTGCTCGGCGACGACTCTCCCGATTTACCTCTTAACGCACCAAGAGACACAGGTCCAGGCCACATCCTCCACCGCCCCTACCCCAGCCCCGCAGAAATCAGCCAAGCCCCATACGGAAGTGGGAAGGAGAGCCAGACCACAGGAGGTGACGGCAGCAGCAGCTGCTTGAAAGCGGCGACGGCGGGAGGGGCACAGCGCGGCTACGGGAGGCCCAGCGGGTCTGGAGCAGCCTATCCGGGCAAGAAGCCAGGACGGCGCAGGAAAGCCGGAGCAGCGCTCTTACACTCCAGCCGTTTTCCCGCGGGTTGCACCGGGTACAGGACCAGGCCAGATGCCGACATGCAGAAACCCACCTCATTCCCGGAGCAGGAATACGGCATATCACCTTAGCCAACCGTGGACGCGCACTTCCGCTTCCGGTTTCTGGAATTGCTTGGTGCCAAAAGAGCGGGATTTCCGGCGGAAACAGAGGGTTATGGCTTAGTGCCTGAGACGTATGACTGCTAACCGGAAAGCTGGTGGTTCAAATCCACCAGCCACCCAGGCAGACTGGGCAGTCCATTTCTGTAGAAATATCGCCAGGGAAACCTAAGGAGGGGGTCACTAATACACTAATACTCGGAATGGCAGTGAGCTCGTTTTTTTGTTTTGTTTTTTTTTTTTCCTGGTGGAGGCAGCTTTGGTGGTGTAGTGCCTAAAGCATTTGACTGCTTACCAGAAGTTGGGGATTCAAAACCACCAGCCATTCTGTGGAAGGGAGACTGGGCAATCTACTTCCATAAAGATTTACTGGCTCAGAAACCAAAGGGGGGGTCGCTGTGAATCAAATTCAACTTGATAGCAATGAGTTTGGTGTTTTTGGCCTGGTGCAGTGCATAAGGCATTTAACTGCTAACCAGAAGGTTGTCGATTTACCACCTGGATACTAAATGGGAGTTGCTATGAGTTGGAATCAAACTGATGACAGTGAGGTTTTTATTCTGTTTGTTTCATTCTTCTGCATATAGGGTCACTATGAGTCAGAACTGACTCCATGGCACCTAGTAACAACAAAAACAAGAACTTAGAAATAATGTGTCTTCCACTGTTGTTGGTTGGCATATTCAAGAAAGGTTACTGAGGTTAAGAGGGTTGATGGCGCTGTTCAGGTCTTCTGTATACTTGCTGACTTCCATATTCTGGTGTATTTTTCTATTTCATCTTTCCACTCTACCAGTTATTCCTTCATATATTGAAGTTCTGTTGTTCAATATATATGTTTCAGATTGTCTTATTGGTTCCCCTTTTATCATTAGGAAATATTCCTCTTTATCCCTGCTAATTTCCATTGTTGTTGTTATGTGCCGTCGAGTCGGACCCAACTCATAGTGACCCCTCCTTGGGTTGCTGAGGCAGTATCACTACAGAAGTAGATTGCCCAACCTTCCTTCTGAGGAGTGGCTGGTGGGTTTGAACCGCCAGCCTTCTGATTAGCAGTCAAGTGCCTTAGGCACTAAGCTACCAGAGCTCCTAATTTCCATTCTTACCCCTTGCTAATTATTATGGCGTTTGTTGGTGAGATGCTTAGTTCCCATTCTTTGCAATTTATCTATGTATTTATTTCTTCAACACTAGTAGTTTCAGAATTGCTAAGCAATCCCACTCTGAAAGATAAATTTATTGAATAAAGCAGTGTTTCTTCATTATTTTTTTTTAATTTGGCCTTATTGTTTCCAGAAAAAAGAGTCCTTCCAGTTCTTTAGGTCAGCTGCTTTCTTCCTCAACACTGTCAGAGATTATGTCATACATTTGTAGTAGAGTTAGATTCATTTGCCACAATTTCTTTCCCATTCTGAGATACACAAATATCTGGAAGGATTTTTACAAATTTGCATATAACAAATTTGTGATGTATAATCATTTGGTTTTCACAGAAGTGTAGTCATATAAACACCCAGGTAATATCATATGGAACAATTCTATCACCTTATAAATGTCTTTCTGAAGCCTCTTTGTGGTGAACACCTTGTCCTTCCCTCACTCCTACCAACAACTGATCTGTTTTCTATAGCTATAGTTGTACCTTTTCTAAAACATTGTACAAATGGAACTATCCATATTTCCCTTATTGATGTGGCTTCTTTAACTTACAAAAAAGCTTTGGAGATTTCTCCATGTTCTAGAGTGAATCAATAGTAAGTTCTGTTTATTGCTGTGTAGTATTCCTGTGTACTGATTGACCAAAATTAATTAATCCAGTCATCTTCTGAAGAACATCTTGATTGTTTCCAGGTTTTGTTGAAGATAAAGTTGCTTTAAAAATTCTATATGGACTGGGGTCTTAAAAGTTTTCGAGGAGCCATCTTAGATGCAACAATTGGTCTTTCCTACTCTGAGACAAAGAAGAGTGAAGGAAATCAAAGATGCATGGAAACAATTAGTCCAAAGGACTACTGGACTATGGAAACCTCAGCCTACGTGATCCTGAAATCGGAAGAACTAGATAGCGTCAGCTACCACTGCCAACCACAGGGAAAGGGAGCAAAATCAGAGATCCCTCACAGAGTGGGAGAAAAACGTGGAGCAGAACTCAAAATTATATATATATAAAAGACCAGGCTTGTTGGTCTGATAGAAACTGGTGAAACCTCAGGATTTTGGCCCCTTGTTAACCTTTGGGCCTGGAATTGAGTTCACTCCTATATCATAACTTCCAACAAAATGATAGACAAGCCTATGAGATGAGCAATTATACCAGGTTGGTACTCTCCTTAGAAAATCAACCATGGGAGATCAGAAGGGAAGATTTTGTGCAAGGAGATAGCACTTCCCCATTGATACCCCAAAAATGAGTCCGTGCCTGGTTTGTTTTAAGCCAATAAACCACACTGAGTGGAAGAGAGAAAAGGTTTAATCACTTGTGCACAACTGGGTACAGACGGGTTCATGCTCTGATAGTCTGCTCTGACTTGGAGAAGATTTACATAGCGTTTATAAAGATGTGGTAAACAAAGGAATTGCGCATGCAGTCACATAGCAGATGGGGTAGAAAGATGGTAAAATTTCCAAAGAATTGCTTGAACTACAAAGTTAAACATTTTCAGTGGGCTCATTCATCACATTCTGAGATTGTTACATCCTGAGAGTTGTTTAATGAACGTTCTGTAAGGTGCTACACTTGGGTCACATATGCAGTCTGTCTCCTTATCTTAACAAACTTAGTCTCTACCTTAGTTATAGATGCACCAAAGGTTGGTAGAAACACATAGAAAATCCCAGTAAAGAAAGCTATATTTTCGGAATCGGGTTGTGAACTAAGATTGATACCTATTTGTTTTTGGTACAAAGCTATTGACAAGGTCTAACTTCCTTTCACATTATCAGCTGTATTTCTCATCCTCCTGTTAAGGTGCCTTTTCTGCGCCCAGCTGCACACACATTCCTAACAGACACTAAGTCACTTTCTAACTTAGGTTAGAAACCCTGACTTCTGCCTTCTTTGTTTGGCACCATTATGTCTTGGGATCTATATTCCTGTGGTCATCTGGTGACTTGTGTTTAAGTTGAGCTGTTATCACTAATGACTGCTAATATTGGGGATTTTTACGTAAGGTCATTTGCCATCCGTGGAGCATATAGCTCTGAAATAAAAAGCTCTCATGTTTTTGTCTTTTTAATTCCTCAAAGACAGCAATAATTTTACTCCTCCATGGTCTTAGACAAAAATGGTTTGCACTCACCTTAATAGAAAAAGGTTAATGGCTCAAACCCACTACCCAGTATTGCAGAAGAAAATGCCTGGCAATCTGATTAAGGTTGATAGCCAAGAAAACCCTATGAAATAGTTCTACTCAGTCACACATGGGCTGGCCATGAGCCAGAATCAACTCGGTGACGGTGGGTTTGGTGTTGGTTAGGGCTTAGAGCAGGGCACAGGCGTTTCAGTGTTAGATTCTCAGCTTCTACGTGGGAGAACCTGGTTTGATTCCCAGTCAGGGCTCCTCATGTGTAGCCACCACCCATTTGTCAGGGAGGCTTGAGGGTTCTAGGATGCTGAGCAGGTTTCAGTGGAGCTTCCAGAAGACAGACTAGGAAGAAAGGCCTGGTGATGTATTTCTGAAAATCAGCCCAAGGAAACCCCAAGGATCTCAACACTCTGATCCAGAACCGATCACGGGGATTTTGCAGGGAAGGGAAGCTTCTTGTTCCATTGTGTATGGGATCGCCATGAATCTGGCCGATGCCATGGCAACAATAACAAAGAACTGGGATGGGGTCAGCCTCATAACTAAGGGGTGGGGCGTGGAGGGAGTGGTCCTGAAGATAAAGAGTGTCTTCTGGAGACACAAGGACACCTGCCCACCTCAACCCACTCTCCACTTGTCTTCTCAGTCAGCCTTTGACACTCTGAGACCAGGCTTTCTTCCCCTGCTCCTACACCAGCTCTGTGAAAAGTTCCCCAAAATGTCCAGAAAATGCTGGATCCTTCCAAACAAACCCACAATCCTTCTCCTTCCTGACCCAGTGACACTTCCCCTTCTGCCACCATTCTCTCTGGAAAACAGCATCCCCAACTGCTAGAACCTGAAGCCAAATCTGGATAAACTCACCTAAAAGGAACAAAAACAAAAACAAATCTTAGCCATTGCTTCGACTTCCATCATGGAGCCTCCGTGTGTGTCCAAGTGAATCCTGCCCCCCTGGTTGCCATGGCTGTGGGACATCGCAGTAGACTGCCAGGCCTTTCCTCAGAGGTGCCTCTGTGTGGATGAGCTTTCCCAACCCTTTGGTTAGCAGCTGAGTGTGTTAACCCATTGTGCCACCCAAGGACATCTAGGTAGCAGGTAAGAGCTACATAATGTATTATACAGAAATGTCCTGTGTCTGAATTAACACATCACAAAGAAAAGACAAATAGATGGTTCATGTGTTAGACTTAGACTTAGGTGTAAAATCTACATTAATAAAATATTATGTTATGGAATCAAATACACCATAACACTAAGAGAATAATAACCTCTTTGGCTAGATATCAACTCTTCCTTGAGTATAAGTACAAGAAGACAAAAATGTTAATACAAAACACTAAAAATTCACTCAGTCTGGATTACCTTATTTTTTGCAAACAACATTTGTGTTACATGGTTTTTCTACCACACAACTCCTGGTGCATCCACTTCCTATGAGAACTTTATCCCTTGGCACGTCATTTGCCTGAACACGTGATGTGAGAAAATGCCATATCCTTGTAAGATTTAAGTCATAAAAATGACTTAAGAAAATGGTTGTAGCCAAGTGGAATCCAATTCATGGCAGCCCCTGTGTGTGAGAGCAGAAATGTGCTCCCCGGGGTTTGCCGATGCTTTGGAAGTAGATCACCAGGCCTTTCTTCTGAGGCACCTCTGGGGGGAATGAAATCAGCAGCCTGTCAGTCAGCAACCCACACTTCACCGTTTGCTTTGCCCAGGGACTCCTAAAATCAAATGAAGATCATGGTCTACGGAAATTGAGGCAAACAGTAAAATGTAAGATCTTCCTCGTCACATGAAAACCCATCTCTCACCCTTGGAACAACCTACTCTTCACACTAAGTGTTTCTCAAAATGTTTAATAAGGGATAGTTTGGGTGTAACATACAGTATCACAGTGCCGAAATACAAAACAGGGCTAATATGAAAGAGAGAGGCTGTTTCGGGGTGAAGACTTCTTGAGGGCCGCGGTGGTCAACTCCTTCAGTGCTCCCTTCTACTGTTCCTCTAGTTTTCAGGACGTTCTTCTTGGCTCCTTGCTCTCTCTGCCTCCCTGGCCAGCCGGTCTGCCTTCAAGGCCACAGCCAGTCTCTCCCTCGCTTTCTTCATTTTCCGAGACTGGTTCCTGATAGCTCCGTAAGGTACCTGCTGTCCGCGGAGGGGAGGGGAGAGACGCAGACCCACCCCTGGGATGATCTCTGCCACATTTGAAGGCTGGCCAGGGTGGGGTTCAGGGTGGGTACGTGGACCCCGATCGCCAACATTGCCCAGGAACTCTCCTGTACCACTGGGTGCAATTGTAGTTAACACATTTGAGAAGTCCAAAGTATTCAACAGCTCTCCCGTGCTCCCGCAGGCCTGGAGCCCCTGCAGTCTCCTGAATGCACACACCTGCTGGGGCTTCTCCAACTTCTCCTCCCACTGACTTTGCCTGACCTCATTGCCTGGGTGGGACGTGACTCTGGTGACAGGCCTCGGGAATATACAGCTGGTCAACCTCAGAGGGAGAGCAGAGTCTACGCCACGTCTGGACTTGACCTCTGATGCACGAGCTCGTTGTTTCTCCTGTAAAGTCTGGCTCATCAGATTTCTTTTGAGGGGCCCCTTTAAAAATAAAATGAAATGTGAAATTTAAGTATGGTGAAGAATTTTCCTTTTTTATTCAATTTGATCTTCCACCCTCCTTCTCTCCCTGGAGAAATGTATCTCAAATTGGACTAAAAGGATGAGTATTGGATGATTCCCACTAATACGAGATAGCTGGATTAGGAACACGTTTAGAGATCAAAGTTTATTAGTGGTTATCATGAACTGCCAGAGGAACGAACAAATCTGTCTTGGAAGAAGTACAAGCATCATATTCGTTAGAATTTACGATGGTGAGAATTTGTCTCACATACTTTGGACGTGTTATCAGGAGGCACCAATCCCTGGAGTAGGTCATCATGCTTCATAAAGTAGAGGGTCAGCAAAAAAAAGCGGCAGAGAACCTCAATGAGATGGTTTGACACAGCGGCTGCAACAGTGGCCTGAACCATAGCGATGACGGTGAGGATGGCACAAGACGGGGTAGTGTTTGGTTCTGTTCTGCACAGGGTCACTAAGAGTGGAAACTGACTAAACAGCATATAACACAATATCCCCAGGGGCAGGAGGAGGGGAAATAGGGAGATATTGATTAAGGGACACTGGGTTTCTGTTGAGGCGGTCCCTGCACTGAGAACCTCCTGTTGTTGTTAGGTGCTGTGGAATCAATTCCAACAGATAATAACCCTATTTGCAACAGAACAAAACACTGCCCGGTGCTGCACCATCCTCACAATTCCTGCTATGCTTGAGCCCGTTGTTGCAGCCATTGTGTCAATTCATCTCCTTGAGGGTCTTCCCCTTCTTTACTGACCCTCCACTTTACCAAGCATGATATCTTTCTCCAGGAACTGGTCCCCTCTGACAACATGTCCAAAGTAGGTGAAATGAAGTCTTTCCACTCTCACTTCTGAGGAGCATTCCGGCTGCCCTTCTTCTAGGACAGATTTGTTCGTAGAACCTCTTAGACCTGAGGGAAAGATTGATGCCAAGACACATGGAGATCTCCAAGGAACCTGGGAACAAGTTGAAGGGACCAAGACCTTCCCCGATAGCTGTCAGAGAGAGAAAGCCTTCCCCTAGAGTCAGCACCGGGAATTCAGACTTGTACCCTTCTTAACTGTGACAATATAAATGTCTGTTTGCTAAAACCATCTAAATGTGGTATTTTTGTTATGGTAGTTGTTCTGGTTACCTAGTGCCACTCCGACAAGAATATACCATGAATGGGATGGTTTGAACAAACAGGAGTTTATTCTCTTACAGTTCAGGAGGCTAGAAGTCTGAGTTCAAAGTGCCAGACCCTAGGGGCTGGGTGAAAGCCCCTCAACCTTGGGCTTCAGCTCTGCCTCTTGCTCCCAGCCCACTGAAGCTAGAGGCATCTCTTTACTCAGGCAGCTACTGGCTGCTGAAGCTAATAAGCCCAAGATCGACAAATAAAATGGCACAGTCTCCATGTTACCAAACCACATGGCAGGCCATTAATTCAAGTACACTGAAAATCCCAAGGTCGGCAGAGCATGGTAGCCTGCTGAACGATGACATGGCTACATACAGGGTTGAAGCGTGCCATAAGCTAGAGACCATTTCCAAAGCTGCTGTTTATATACGGGAAGCAGACCACATCCCTAAGGCTGCTACTCAGCTGCTCACAGTAGATTCCACCATGGAGTTGACTACCAGTCTCATCATGGGGAA
>NW_006921992.1:2136918-2137505 GCF_000298275.1 Orycteropus afer afer | reverse complement strand
GGGGTCACAATGAGTCAGAATCAACTCCTTGACAACAAACAACATCAGGAGGAGAGGAGAGAAGTAGAGTCGGCCAAGTAGATAGGGGACTGGAGGAAACTCTTCGCTCAAGAATGGTCATTTATATGGGAGGAGTTTGTGTAAAACACTGGAGAGGTGGACATTTGTTGCAGGAATATAGCATTTCTGACTTATTTCTTTACGAGCAGGAGCATTTTGGGTGAAGGTCGGATCTAGGTATGGAAGTGAGTATCTAAGGGTGGAGGAGTGCCTGATGAGGCACAAGATTATTGTGGAGTGTCATCCAGTCAATTCTGACTCACAGTAACCCCTGTACAGGGTAGAACTGCCCCATGTATTTCCCAGGCTTTCATTTCTGTGGGAAAAGATGGCCAGGTCTTTTCTCCTGTGGAGACTCTGAGTAGGTTTGAACTGCCAATCTTTTGTGTAGCAGCTGAGCATTTAAACATTGTGCCCAGGGCTTCAAGGGGCATTATTGGACTTGTGAAATTATATGGTGATTGGATGATCCAAAGCATGTGATTGTTATTAGGTGCCGATGAATCAGTCTGACTCAGTGATACTAC
>NW_006921992.1:2130643-2135438 GCF_000298275.1 Orycteropus afer afer | reverse complement strand
TAATATGAAGTCTTTGATAATTTTAATCTTTTCTTCATTTATTGTGATGCTTCTTATTGGTCCAGTTGTGAGGATTTTTGTTTTCTTTATACTGAGGTGTAATCCATACTGCAGACTGTAGTCTTCAATCTTCATCAGTAAGTGCTTCAAGTCATTCTTAGTTTCAGCAAGCAAAGTTGTGTTGTCAGTGTATTGTTAATATGCAGAGTGTTAATGAGTCTTCCTCCAATCCTGATGCCACGGGCAAAGTAAAATTCCACTGTGTAGTAAAAAAGAAAAGAAAAAATAGGAATAATATCAATTCTTAGGATATAGAGAAAACTGTCACCCCTCTGTCCACATGACAATGTTCTAGGCATGGTGGGAAAGGAGATCTCATTGCAGATGGTCATAGTAACTGAGAAGAAGGGTAGAATGTGAGGGTTAAGGCAGTGACATGGTGTCACCAAGTGCAATAATTCATGGTGTCACCTCCCATGGATCTCCTCCCATATGAGACCATAGAGAATCTGGCCAGGAGCCCCAGGACCACAACTTTTATGCTCTCCCACACTGCCTGCATCATGGCCTCAGCCCAAAGGACACACAGCCTGCATGCCACCCTGCATAAGTAGCCTCCTCCTGTGCCTGTATCTGTTCCTACCAGTGTCTCACACAATAGCACCCACAGCTCTCACTGCACAGAAACTTTTTAGGTAGTGATTTTGGTGTCACCCCTTCTGAGAGTGTCACCTGGTGCAGTCAGCATCCCAGCACTCCCCTAATGAGGCATTGATTTATGGTGACAGATGTGCCTGTGTGTCATAACAACAGGCTCTGGATTCAATTTCAAGATCCCTCCCTCCTAGGCCCCACAGCTTTAGCATGAGCTGACTCCATCCTAGGTCTAGGGCTCACTCCACCCAGGTTTAAAAAATCAAAGCCAAATCAGTTCCTATGAATAGACTTGACTCACGGTGACCCTAAGTGTGTCAGAGTAGAACTATGCTCTATAGGGTTTTCTTTCAGAAGTAGATCACCAGGTATTTCTTCCAAGGCACTTTCTTCTGATGACTAGGGTTTGTGTCACCCAGTCCAATAACTGGGTGGACTTGAACCACCAACCTTTGGTTAGTAGCTGAACATATTCCCCATTTGCACCACCTACGGCCTCCTCTCCACCACTCGTCTGTCAGTTTGTCGTACTGTGGTGGCTTGCGTGTTGCTGTGAAGCTAGAAGCTATGCCGCAAGTATTTCAAATACCAACAAGGTCACTCATGATGGGCAGGTTTCAATGGAGCTTCCAGACTAAGATAGATTCAGAAGAAGAAAGGGGTCAACCACTCCTCAAAGAATTGGCCAACAAAAACCTTATGAATAGCATGAAAAACTGTCTGATATATTACTGCAAATCTTTATGAATAGCCCTGAAACAATGTCTGATAAAGTGCTGGAAGATGAGCTCTCAGGTCAGAAGGCACACAAAAAACTGGGGAAGAGCTGCTTCTTCAGCGTACAGTCAACTTTAATGATGTAATGATGTGGATGGAGTAAAGCTTTTGGAACCTCCATTTGCTGACGGGCACGACTCAAAATGGTAAGAAACAGCTGAAAGCATCCATTAATCATCAGAAGATAGAATGTATGAAGTATGAATCTAGGAAAATTAAGCGTTGTCAAAAATGAAGTGGAAGGCATAAAGATTGGTATCCTAGGCATTACTGAGCTGAAATGGACTAGTTTTGGACATTTTGAATCAGACAACCATATGATCTACTATGTCGGGAATGACAAATTGAAGAGGAATGGTGTGGTATTCATCATCACAAAAAATGTTCCAAGATCTATCCTGAAGTTCAATGAAGTCAGTGATAGTATAATATCCATATGGCAACAAAGAAGATCAGTTAATACTACTATTATTCAAATTTACATACCAATCACCAAAGCCAAAGATGAGGAAATTGAAGATTTTTATGAACTTCTGTAGTCTGAAATTGACCAAAAGTGCAATCAAGGTGCATTGATTACTACTAGTGATTGTAAACATTGTAAATAAAGAATTACTGATAGTTGGAAAATGTGGCATTGGTGATAGAAATGATAGAATGATGATTGCATGATAGAATTTTGCAAGACCAAAGACTTATTCATTGCAAATACCTTTTTTCAACAAAATAAATGGCAGCTATAAATGTGGACCTCACCAGATGGAGCACACAGAAATCACATCAACTATATCTGTAGAAAGAAACAATAGAGAAGCTCAATATCTTTACCAAAAATGGCCAGGAACTAACTGCAAAACAGACCATCAAACTGCTCATATGCAAGTTCCAGATGTATATGTTTGTGTGTGTGTCTTGGTGTGTTGTGTGTGTGTTAGAGAGACAGAGAGAAATTGAGACATAGAGATAGAGAGACAGAGAGAGAGACATACTCATAGAAAGACACTAGAGGAGAAGATGCACCATGACTAATGTGAAGGTGGATGGTTTCAATTTGTGGGTACTGGACAGGCATGACTCCCTCAGTAATTGCAAAGAGCTGGGACCAGGGGGTTGATCCCAGTCACTCACCAGCAAGCCTATCTCAGGTTAGCTCCCACTATCAATCCATGCCCACCCCCATCCATGGAAATGGACTCCCTGGTTAGTGGAAAAGTTGATTGTGGGAGCAGGTTTAAGGATCCCATCCCCCCTCACTAAGAATGGGAACAGTTCCTCCACCTCTCCTATTTACCTTCTCCCCCTCACACCCAGTTCATTTTGACTGCATAGTCCTCATTTATCTGGCATCTCTGCATTGATCTGCAAAACCCTCACACCCAGTAAGATGTTCCTGCTTCTCAGATGGTTGAGCTCCTGAAACAACAAACTCTTTCCTGGGTTTGCCATCCATCATCACACAACACCCCCATTCCTGGGAAAGTCCCTGAAGCCATTGTTGAGATATTGGTCCACGGTGGTTAGGACACAGTAGGAGGAGCTCTCACTTGCAGTTCAGCCATGTGTGTGTGAGCCTGGGCTCAAGGTGAGGCTGGGGTCGAGGTGAGCCTGTAGTGTTCCAGTCTTGTGAGAAGTGGACACTGAGTTATTGTGGGGGACATTTGACCGAGTCTCTGTCTTTCAGCTCATCTACCACCCAAATGAATCCTCACAAAAGACAGAAAGTGAAGCAGATCACAGCTCAGGTAAGGCACCGTTGGTGCTTTTCCTTAAGAGCCCTGTGGTACAAAACCAGTGTCACACTCCATCAAATAATGAACATAGTGGGCACATTTTCAGGAATATCTGGGGCTGCATCCTTGGTTCTTGTGGGCAGATGTTCTACAGTTGATCTACGCTAGGATTGGCTTCTGTAGGCCACACCCTTAACCACCAAGGGAATGCTGCATGTCCTCACCTCCCAACTCTGCTTTCTCCATAGATGCAGACTCAGCCACTGTGCAGCAGCCTCCCCACTGTGAGTCCCACCTGCCCCTGGAACCACCCAGGTAAATTCCCCAGTCCTGGCAGGGTGATGGGTGGGACACTGCTGCCTGAGCTCCAGGTCACAAGGGAGGTCCAGGGGATGGCCTTCCAGATGGAGATAAGTGTGAGGGTAACTTGTGGTTGGGCAGAGGATTCAGAGTACATCTTGCATAGGTGCAGCAGGTCTCCAGCATGCTGATCATCATTGTGGTCCTGGGATCTCCAGCCATGGCTGAGAGATGAAGTGCTCGTTCTGGCCCACAGACAGCCCTGCAGTTCACACTCAGCCTCCTGAACCTCCTGGTGGTCCCCGAGCATGCCCTGAGGACACCTGAAGGTCTCTGGTTTCCTGACCACACCCACTGGATCCACCCCACTGTTGACAATACCACCTGGGAGACCAATATTGAAGATGGATCCATTTCAGCCAAGAGAGCAGTGAACATGGGTCTTCTACATGCACTAGAGGTTGGTGCTGATCCCCAACCTCACCAGTCCTCAATAGGACCCCCAGAAAACTGTAGCCTTGGGGTCAGCCCTTCTTCCAGAACACTCTCTTCCTCAAAGCCTGCTGCAGAGCCACTGTCCCCCAGGGTTACATGATGCCTCTCTTATTAAGTTCAAGGAGACACCCTGTGTCAGATGACTTCAGCTTCAAACTGCTGAGTCAGGGCCCTCTTTCTGCTCTGCACTCTGACCTCTGCCTCCCTCACCAAGTCCGGGACACAAAACCTGTCACGGCGCCCATCATGGCCTCATGGTAAGGCCCAGAAATGTCTCTTTCAGGACCCCAGAACCCCTCCATAAAGAACCAGAGACTTTCCATTCAGGAACTGAGACACCTGCTTCTTGGGTGTAAATTCAACTTTAAAAATGATCTTGGAATCAGTGATGGGAAAACTTGAAGACATGTTTGGACAATTGGGCTATGACAATCATCTCTTGGACTGGAAATACTATGAAATCTAAATGCACATTTGACCAAATTGAATTTCCAAAATTGATATGTGTCACAGCTGTGAACCACACATGATTTAGAGGGTCAGCATGAAGCCAAGGTCATAACACATGTATTTCTCCTTCTCATGGGAACTCCATTTCGAAATGATAATGCTTGATTTTTGAATTAAATACAAATGATATGAAAGTAAATTTATCTGTTTTTGTTTATTCTTTTTGGTGTATGCTAGAAAACTTATAATTACACATGGAGTTGGTTATTTATTTTTTTCAGTTAGATGTACTAGGCAAGGACCTAAGGGGCTCTGTTGGTTCAGTGGTTAAGGAATTTGGCTGCTAAAGTAAATGTGGATGGTTCAAACCCACCAGCCCCTTTGTGGGA
>NW_006921992.1:2113986-2116696 GCF_000298275.1 Orycteropus afer afer | reverse complement strand
AACAACAACAACAACAAGGGGCAAAGCAATGATAACTTCTTGGCCACTGTAAACCACCCTGAGGGAGTGAGTAGTTAGATCTGTGGGCTCAGGAACATGGTCGCAGGGGACATCAAGCTCAATTGGCACAAGATACTACACAAAAATGTTCTGCATCGTACTTTGGTGAGTAGCAACTGGGATCTTAAAAGATTGCAAGCAGCCATCTAGATGCAACAATGAGTCTTTCCTTGTCCAAAGCAAAGAAGAATGAAGAAAACTAAAGATGCATGGGAATAATTAGTCCAAGAGACTGGTACACCATGTGATCCTCAGCCTGTATGACCATGAGACCAGAAGAACTACATGGTGCCTGGCTACCACTGTCAACTACTCAGAAATGGATCAGTGCAGGAGATCCTGGATAGACTGAGAAAACACTGGGGGAACTACACTCAAAATCAGAATAGAAAAAGACCAGGTTAATGGGTCTGACAGAGCCTGGTGAGACGCCTGAGACTATCGCCCCTAGTTACCCTTCAGGTTTGGAACTGAAGTCACTTCTGTGGCTTCCAGCCCAACAGTAAGTCAGACATGTAGGGTGAATATTTACATCAAGTAGATACACTCCTTAGAGCGATCAGTGCTGGCAGAAAAGAACAGTGTTTGCACAGGGAGATAGCTCGGGAAACAAGAATGCTTAAGAAAGAAAACAGGGAAGAGGTAACTGAAGGTAGGAAGTGAAAAGAGAGCTGTTACATTGTGGGGAACTGCAGTCACTGTCATGAAACAAAATGTATATGAACTGTTGTATGGAAAATGAATTTGCTCTGTAAACTTTCACCCAAATGAGATAAAAATAAGAAAGACAGGAAGAGGAGAGAGAGAAAGACAGGTAGACAGACAGACAGAAAGAAAAGCCTCCAGGTTCAGTGGGCCAGGAGCAAGAAGAAGAGCTGAAGACCAAGGTCAAGGGGCTTTCACCCAGTACCTAGAACTGGAACTTTGAACTCAAGACTTCCAGCCTCCTAAACCGTAAGAGAATAAATCCTTATTTGTTCAAGCCATCCATCCCCTTGTGGTACTTCTGTTAGAGCAGTACTAGGTAACCAAAACAGTCACTGAGGAGCCCTGGTGGCTCAGTGGTTAAGCACTCAACTCAAGTTCGGGCCACCAACAGCTACATGGGAGAAATGTTAAGAGTCTGCTTCCATAAAGATTTATAGCCTTGAAGACCCTGTGGGGCAATTCTACTCTGTCCCATCAGGTTGCTTTGAGTTGGAACTGACTCAAAGGCAGCAGGTTTTGTTTTTAACATGGTCACATAATAATTATACAAAAATCGCTAAACTTACTTTCAATACATTAGTAAAAATTAAGTCTTGTGGATATCATTTCCTTGTGGGTCTTTAAGATTCCTGCAAGGGTTGATGGGGGTTGTGTTTGTGTCTCTCAGGGGAAAAAATAACTCTCTTGATCTGAACTCTTACCTTGTAGGAACTTTTGTTCAGATAAAAACAAAACACTTGCCATTGAGATGATGTGGACTCACAGCAATCCCATGTGGTCAGAGCAGAACTGCACTCCATTGGGTTTGCAGGGACTGACCTTTTGGAAGTAGATTGGCAGGGCTTTCATCCAAGGCACCTCTGGGTGGACTGGAACCTCCAACCTGTCCATTAGTAGCCAAGCACGTAAACGTTGGCACCAGCTAGGGACTCCCTATGGGTCCTAGGGTTCTGCTTTCCCAGGGAGTCTTCACAGCCCTCTCTCTGCCTCCCTTGCTTCCTGTGCGGGACCTTCAGTGGTGCTGTGCCTCCATGTTACTGCCTGGTCTCTCTATTAGCTGAGATTTCTGTTCCCATCATGAGCTGCTCCGTCTGCGATGTTGGCTGCCCCAACTGGACCATAAATCTTTCCACACTTAGGTAAAACAGATTCAATTTCCACCGCTCATAACTGCCCAGAGAAAATGGGGGAAACTGGGATTCACCTTTAGATTGAATTGGGATTAAAGTCAAGGACAATCTAGCTGAACTGTTCACCCCTTGCTGTTAGTAAATAATCATATGGAGATTTTGAGGAAAAAAATTTAAAAAACAACGCTTGCACCCCACTAAAAGGAATTCCTATTCCATTGGTCTGGAATGCCCCTTGGGTTTAGGAATTTTCTTGTTGTTGTTGAGTGCCATGGAGTCCAGTCCAACTCCTAGCAACTCCATGTGAGAGAGGAGAACTTCACTATAGGGTTTTCTAGGCTAAGGTTGATCGTTAGAACCCATCCAGAGGCTTCTTGAAAGAAAAGTCCTGGTGATCAACTCCCTCAAGGATTAAAGCCTGGGAAACATTAGAAGGCAGTTCTACTGTATCCTATAGAGGAGCTCTGAGTCAGATCTGATACAGAGAATAATTACTACCAACAAATAAATGGACATAGGCAACTTGGCTGGACCATGATTCTGAGTGATTTAAGCAGCTGTGATGTGGGCAATCCATGATGAGATATGATGGAAGGTCACCTCTGTGGTGGGATTTGCTATTTGCAGTCAAACAGGCAGGTTTTTTTTTTGTGATTTTGGTGAAGGTTTACAGAGCAAATTTACTTTCATTACAGCGGTTCACATATACTTTGTCTCAAGACATTGACTACAGTTTACCACAATGCAACAGCTCCCCTCCCACTTCCTCCCCATAGTTACCTCTTCCCAGTGTCCATCCCTCCATACACTCC
>NW_006921992.1:2111413-2112916 GCF_000298275.1 Orycteropus afer afer | reverse complement strand
ACACACACACACACACACACATATATATACATATACATATATATATGAAATCCTGGGAAAATTCTCAGACTTTTTGTTGGATCTGGGTCCTGGATCTAGCTTATTAACATTTGGTTCTGGAGCTGAACCACAGGCCTGCAGGATTATCTGCCAACCTTGGGACTGCTGCCTTTGTAGCTTGTTAATGAGGGTTTTTTAAGTCCTCAGTCTTTCTTAGTATCAACCAGCTTCCCTTGCTTTGAAGATTCAGACACAGAGAGAGAGGCCTCCTTTTGGTGCTAATCAGAGAAGCAAGAACAGCAGATGAGGTCCGGCTAGTAATCAATGAGACCGGAGGGAGTGGTTCTTATTTACAGAAATGGTACCTATTGATTCAAAGTCATCCACTCAGTGCTACAAAAATCCTCACATACTGCTAATCCTGTTCCAGGTTCCCAGCTCCCCGCTGGAGACAGCACCTTCCCTTCTAGGCTTTGAGTAACATCATTAGCACTATCGATTCCATCCCAATTGCAGCAAGTTAACTATGAGGCTGCCAGAAATTGGGGTCTGCTCACCAGCAGGCCACCCTCCAACCCCCCTTTTCCTTCTTTTCATGTGAGCTGAAGCTGCAGCTTTTGCCTTTTTAACACATTTTATTCCTTGAGATATAATATACAAGCATTGGAATTCAAAGTTCTTTATTGTAATGTTTGGTGAGTCTGACAACTGTATACACCATGTTAACTTCCAACCCAATCCAGGACGTTGTCACCACCATAAACAACTCTCTTGTTTGCCTGCCCAATCAGTCCTTCCCACAGCAACTACTCTTCCGATTTTGGCCCCTTAGATAGGTTCTGCTGGTTAAGCTTTAGGAAAATGCAATCACACAAGGTATAGTCCTTTGATCCAGCTCAACAATACCACAGAACACTTCTGGATCATCAGCCATTTGTTCCTGTGTTTTGCTGAGTAGCATTCCATGGTGAGGATGCACCACCCTATGTTCATCCATTCATCAACTGATGAACAGCAGGGGTGTTTACTCTGTTGATCATGAATGAAGCTGAGCATTTGTGTACATGGCACTGAGGGACACGTTTTGATTTCTCTTGTGTAACCATGGAGTGAAATTGCTGGGTCCAAGGGCAAGAACCTGATCAACTTTACATGCAACTGTCTCATTATTTTCCAAAGCAGCTGCGTCCCCTGCCCCTGAGCATGTAGACATCCACATGCTCAGTCACTGTTCCCTCCTCTGTGTGCCTGCACTCTGAACAGAGACCCCCCTACCCCAGCTGGGGACCCTCTGCACTCCCTGCCCTTCCAGGAAGGCTCTTTCCTCTCTGAAACTTCCTTTCCCCAGGCTTTCTTCCATCAGCTGCTCTTCTCTGGTTGCAGAGAAGAGCATGGTATCTATTTCGTCCAGGTGTTTCTTGTTACTGTGGAGCGAATGTGTTTTCAGCCTTCTACTTCTACCACAACTAGGAGTCCAAGGCCATTGTTTTAATTTGAAGCATT
>NW_006921992.1:2080759-2109868 GCF_000298275.1 Orycteropus afer afer | reverse complement strand
CCCTGTGGTTCTTTTTCCTGTGTCCTTCTTTCCTATGCATTCCTGCCCTCTGAGCTATCTCCCTGTGCAAATACTGTCCTTCAGATCTCCCATTACTAATTGTTCTAAGGAGTGTACCTACTTGGTGTAAACGTTCACCCTACGTGGCTGCATATGGCTTGGCTGGAAGCCAGGGCAGTGAGTTCAATTCCAGGCCCAAAGGGTGACTAGGGGCCATAGTCTCGGGAGTTTCACCAGGTTCTATCAGACCAATAAGCCTTGGGACCAGTCACTTTTGAAGGGCTCTCCAGCCACAGGTAGCTGGGGGATGCCCCAGCAGATAGTTCAGGCCTGGAACTCAGAGGTGGCTTTGGAGGCATAGAGGCCCAAGTTTAAATCCTACTTCTGTCTCTGACTCACTGTTTGACTCATGCCCAGCCCCTCTCGCTCTCTGACCTGTGTCACCTGTGAAATGCACTTCATCACAGAGCTGCCATCATTCAGTCATTGGTGGATTGGGTGTCGCTAGTGAGTCTGGGCCTGAGTAAAACATGCAGCCAGCTTCTCTTCACTTTTGCTCTTCTCGTGGGTCTTCTTTCTTTGCAAGACACCTCAGGGCAGTGGGAGCTGTGAAGGGGCAGACAGTGCTGTGACAGTCACATGTGTGTTTGGTGAAGGTTGTCTTTACTGTATGTAGAGGATGATGGGGGTAAAAATTGACAAGCTGCCTGAGGCAGGCAGTCAGTGTGCTTCAGACTGTGGTGCCAGAAGTAGGGATGGAAATAGGGAGGTGGACTCCAGAGATCAGACTTTGTTCCAGGTAGGGCAGGGGGTGTAAGGTACGGGGCAAGGGCAAGCCCAAGGAATGACAAGGACAAAACAGGTGGTTGTGGAACACAAAGGAAAAGCAGCCTAGGAAGGAAAGATGCTTTGTATGAACATCCAGGTGGAGCTGCCCCAGAGAAAACAGACACTCACATCTGAGCTGAGGAGAAAGGGCGGTCGAGAGATGGGGAGCTGCCCGTGCCCAGTGAGGAGGTCACAGGCCGAAAGCAGCGTTTCAGTCAGACCTCATCCATCCAATGCCCGCCAGGCCTGGGAGGGAGTGTGTGCCTTGATCTGGATGTCAGATGGCCTTCTAGGCTGGTTGCTGACAGCCTTCCCAACCCCCTAGCCCAGCCAGACCCCTGACCTCACTGGACACTGCTGAGAAGAGCCATCAAGGCCACAAGGGTGGAAGTGACAGGATAGAGCCACTGCCTGTTGTCACAGCAACCATCACCCCAGCACAGGACTGAGGCCAGCCACACACAGGACCTCCTTCCGAGAGGCATCTGCATTGTATTTAGCTACCAGATCATTTGCTTCCCCCTAGGATATTTGACTCAAAACCTTAGGCTTTTTCTTTCTTTGTTCTTTTTAACTTTTCATTGTGTATGATTTGGATAACATGTCTATTTTAATTTCCAGTATGAATTGCTGGTCTTTCTAAAACCACCCCAGCAGAAAGAATGTTGAATGTCTCCTGAGGGCAGAAGCCCTGTTTATGGGCACACTGTCATCAAGTAACACAATGGGGCACTGGGCTCAGGTCCCAGTTCTGGCTTGGAGAGGTTCTATGAAGCTAGTACTTCATAGAGCAGGGAAGACAACTCCCCACTTTTTGAGGTTAACACTTTACATCCTGAATCTTTTGTGATTCTTCACCATCCTTTGATATTGACGCCCATGCCAGATAAAACAATATACTAGAAAGACACTGAATAGCAAACCAGACCCATTACAGTACAGTATCATTCATTAACATCAGTGACTCAACAGTAAACAAAACTTTGGGGAATAAAATTCAACACATTAAGAATACATCATGAGCAAATAGGACTTACACTAAGCATGCAAAGTTGGTTCTTCAGTAAATCCATTCACATCATATTTATTAATAAACCCAAGAAAATAAATCATTCACTTACCTCCAAACCAAAAACCAAACCAAACGCACTGCCATGGAGTCGGACCCAACTCATAGCCACCCCTCCTTGGGTTTCCAAGGCAGTATCACTACAGTCGTAGATAGCCCAACCTTCCTTCCAAGAAGTGGCTGGTGGCTTTGAACCACCAGCCTCTGGTTAGCAGTCAAATACCTCAGGCACTATGCCACCAGAGCTCCCACTTACCTCCATAGTTGATGAAAATTGCCTTTGACAAACTTCCATAGCCTTTCCTACACAACTATAAAAACAAACAAGTAGCAGTCAATTCCAATTCCTGGCAGGTACAGGTGTGTCAGAGAACTGGTGCTGTGTGGTGAATTACTTAATATGGTCCTTTGAACCAAGCCTATGTGACTCCCACACAATGACTGAGTGGGACTACAAAAATCAGCTGTACTGAACCCCAAATGAGGGGACTGGTCAGTATTGTCATCCCACTAAGCTTAAAAGAGAGTCAATCCCAGAGCAAAGGGGGGAACAACTACCACCAAGAAGAAGAGATGGAATGAAACAGATTCCTTGGCTCTGGATCCCTGTGCTGAGAACATCCTCAGCACAGAAGACTCCAAGAGAGCTATGACCCTGGAGACAGAAAGACAGCAAGAAGCAATAGCAGAGAAACAGCAGCAGAGGTAGCAGAACCAGGAGACCAGCAGAAGCACGGAGTGCTTTCCAGCCCAGGGAGTGAGAAAGCACATTGCCTTGGACAGGAAGCTTGCTGGCAGAATGGGGGCCCTCCAGCCAATTAACAGTGGAGTGAAAAGAGCTTTGTAACACTTGCCCAAGGAGGGCGGAGGCCACAACAGCCCAACAGGACCAAGGGACAGAGGGCCAAAGAGAGACCGGTCTATGGCACAGATGAAAAGAGGGTGTCCTAATCAAAGAACTGTATCCTGAGCATTCCTGAACCTGAACTGTAACCTGCTACTTTCCTAATAAACCCCATCACTGTGAGTTACGTGAAAAAGGTGTGGTCATTGCAATGAATTACTGAACCAAGCAGAGAAATGCAAAGTGGTGTAGGAGGGACATTTGGTATCATAATTGGTAAAAAGATAGGTGAGAGGAGGTATGTTTGACCTCCACCTCATAGGTATCAGCCTTAGACTGCTGATCTTGATTCTTTTTCCCTTTTGTGAAGTTAGAGGAGGTCAGTCACATCCACCATGCCACTTTTACAACCGGGCTCCATAGCATTTCCAATGGTTGTGACATTTCGAAAGTAGATAAGCCAGGACTTTCTTCCTAGTGCATCTTAGTCTGGAAGTTCTACTAAAACCTGATCAACATTACAGTGACACGCAAACCACCCTGACAGACAGGGAGCAACTGTAAGAGATACAGTGCCGAGAACTGATCAAATGGAAGGCAAACAGTAGTTACCTAGTGCTGCTATAATACAAATACCAGAAAAGAACAGAAATGAATTTTCTCACAGGTCCAGAGGCCAAAAGGCAAACCAGGATCTCAGCCATATGGATTCCTTTTGTGAGCATTTCTCCTAGTTTCTTGTGTCTGTCAGTGGTACTTGCATTCTTTGGCTTGTAGATGATCATCAGATGTGTCTGTCTTCCTCCATTACTGGATGGGACCTCTGAATACCATAATGATGTCTTCCCAAATTAGGTTATAAATTCAATGCAATATAATGAAGATATCAACAACCCTGCAGCATTAGGCCAGTTCATATAAAATTCATTTCAAAAATTTTTTTTTGAAATGCAAACATGGAAAAGTATCAAGAAAATCATTTGAGGAGAAAAAAATAGTGTATCAAAACATACTACAACATCTGTAACACATACTTCATAAAGGAATTGTATGCAAAGTATTCAAAGAACTCTAAAAACTCAGCAACAAGAAAGCAAAAAAACCATTTACAAAATAGGCAGAAGATCTGAAGCCATACGTCACTAAAGAAGGTGGCAAATAAATACAAGAAAAAATGTTGAATATCATGTCATTAAAGAATTGAAAATTAAAAGAAAACTGAGGTAACACTATAAATTTACTATATGAGCTAATATCCTAAACAGTGACAACATGAAATGCTGGCAAGGAAGTGGAGCAACAGAGAATATAAAATGTTACAACCACGTTGGAAAACTCTGGCATTTTCTTAGAAAGCTAAATATAGGTTTCTTATACAATCTAGCAATCACACATCAGATGCAGGAGTGGAGACAGTAAGCTGGCTGCCCAACAGCTGACCTAACTCAGATGTCCATGTCCACTTCTCGTCTCCACAACACAATCAGAGTAATGGGCAAGGCCTCAGGAATTGTGATAATGGCCACTTCTTGCAGCTGGGACCCTTGTAGAGACATTTTCTTTCTGAAAACTTGCTTGGGCCCTGGGTTCAGACTGAGCCTGCAGTGTCAGTGGTGGGAAAGCCTGAAGTCCCATTCACATGGTTCTCATCAAGCTTGCTACAGGACAGCCCCTCTCCTCAGCAGATGTGGGAATACCTGTCAGATGGGCTACTATTACAGACTGAATTATGTTCCCCAAAAACATGTGCTGTAAATACTCACCCCTGTAACTGTGGGTAAAGAGTTCTGGTGGAGCTACGGTTCAAGCATTAAGCTGCTAACCAAAAGGTCAGTGGGTCAAAGCCACCAGCTGTTCCATGGGAGAACAATGAGGCAGTCTGCTTCTATAAAGATTATAGCCTTGAAAACCCTATGTTTCACTCAGTCATAAAGGGCTGCTATGAGTCAGAATGGACTTGAGGACAGTGGGTATAACTGTGGATGTAATCCCACTGAGAACAGGGTTTTGTTAATGAGGTTCCATCAGTGTAGGATGTGTCTTAAGCCAATCATTTCACAGGTACGATTTCTTACCAGCCCTAAGAAACTAAAACAGCCATTCTTCTGAACACCCCCTCCCCTTGACACCAGTGCCAAACAGAAGTATACTAATTACATGAAAAACCAGCTTGTCTAGATATCAACATAACTGGAATTGTGGATTGCTGGTGACAATACAAATGGCACAGCCTCTTTAAGGATGCGTAGGCAGTTTCTTATACAGTGAAACATATACCTACCATATGACAGTAATCCTCCTTCTGGAGATACATACAAGTAAGTTCACATAAAACCTGTTCAGGAATCTTTACATCAGCTTTATTAATAATAACTAGAAATACAAATGTCCTTCAACTGGCAAAAACACAAACTATGCTATGGCCATACAATGGAATTCTAACTATCAATTAAAGGGAACAACCTAGAGATACATTCATCAACATGGATGATTCTCAAATACATTATGCTATGTGAAAGGAGCTAGAATAAAAAAGCTACACACATGATGCATGGTATGTAGAGGGGCAACTGGTAAGGGTTTATGGCCAGGTGTAAGTCTGTCTAAAAAGGGGCAGCAGGAGGGAGAATTTTGGTGGGAAGAGTGGTACTGTTTTGTACTTTAATTTTGCAAATGATTATGAACCTTCATGCATTTGTTAACTCAAGATTCCAAAAGTAAATTACTGTTTTCAAACAGCAAAAAAAAAAAAAAAAAAAAGCAAAAAACTTCATAGGAAATGAATAATGAATCTAAAAAAAATTGAAGACCAAGGAGAAGCAAAATCAGAGAAGAATTTAATCATAATTATCACCTTCAGGGGAGAATACTTGATAATGTTCTAGAATGGACTGTCTCTACAACATTATTGGCATTTATAAAATGTACAACATCAATACACAAATGTTTCACAAACTGACAGCATCTATTTTATACTCTGCTGCTGTGCAATGTGTTTTTCTTATACATGGTTGTTCTGGGTCTGGGTTTGTAATTCTGCAAAAAATGATTGGTTGTGTCACAGTCTTCCCTGTAATTGGTTTATTTAACACATCTCACAGAGGTCAGTCTATTGCTATTCAAATAATGGCTCCACAATACACCAGATAGGATTGGGTGACTTGCAGCCCACCAAGTCAATTGGTCAGTCATTGTCCACAGGGAGTGCTATGGTTTGAAATTGACAAGGAGTTTGCTTATGTAAGTGGCAACACAAAAAGGGGGCAGAAAAAGAGGTGGGAACCTCCTAAAAGAGCTGTAACACCCAGGAAGAGGCCCAGGAGCAGAGAGCTGGCAGCAGATATGATAGTGAAGACCGAAAACACGTGCTAAGAGCTAGGAGAGCTGAGTGGGCTGCTACACTGGCCATAAGTTGAGCCAGCTATCAGTGGAAAGGATGATAGTGGGGAATCAAACTGCAGACATATGCTTAACTGAGAAGAGTCCACTGTGATTTAGTATGCTTACAGAAGAGAAGGAGTAACTAAAGGCTTTTCTGCATTCGTTCCATTCATAAGCTTTCTCTTCACCATGCCTTATTTTGTGTTGAGATATGAGCTATGAATAACAGCTTTGTTGCATTCCTTATATTCACATCTCTCCACAATTGAGTTTACTGAGGTTCAATAAGGACTGAGGAGTGACTAAAGCTTTTCCCATATTCTTTATATTCATAAGATCTCTCCCCAATATGAGTTATGTGCCTAGTAAGGGATGAGGACTCACTAAAGGGTTCCCCACATTCTGCACATCCCTAATGTCTCTCTCCACTCTGTGTTCTTATAATTCTAGTGAGGTGTTAGGAGTTACTAGAGGACTTACTAAATCCATTAGGGCTCCTTGTGAGTTTTTATATGAATAGTGAGGGATGAGGAGTGCCTAAAGGCTTTCCTGTATTCCTTACATTCTTAAGGTCTCTCCCCAGTGTGAATTCTTATATGTGAAGTGAGAAATGAGTTATGCCTAAAGGTTTTCTTACATTTCTTACTTTCACAAGGCCTCTTTCCATTGTGCCTTCTTAAATGGCTAGTAGGGTGGGAGGACTGACAAAAGATTTTCCCATGTTCCTTACATTCATAAGGTCTCTCTCAAGTGTGAGATTTTTTTATGGTTAGTGAGGAGTGAGGAAAATTTAAAGGCTTTTCTACACTCCATACATTCATAAGGCTTTTCTCCACTGTGAGTTCTTACATCTCTGGAGAGGGATGAGGACAAACTAAAGGTTTTCCCACACTCCTTAAGGCCTTTTATCACTATGAGCTCTTATATGTCTAGTGAGAGATGAGTAATCACTAAAGGCTTTCTTACATTCCTTACATTCATAAGGCCTCTCTCCACTGTGCCTTCTTGAATGGCTCGTGAGGCGAGAATATCGATAAAAGCCTTTCCCACATTCTTTACATTCATAAGGCTTCTCTCCCTTGTGAACTCTTATATGTGTAGCAAGGTTTGAGGAACGACTGAAGGCTTTCTCACAAACTGGACATTCATAAGGCTTCTCTCCAGTGTGAACTCTTTTATGTGTAGCAAGGTCTGAGGAACGACTAAACGCTTTTCCACATTCCTCACATACATAAGGCTTCTCTCCAGTGTGAATTCTTGCATGTGAAGTGAGAGTTGAGGACTGACTAAAGGCTTTCCCACATTCCTTACATTCATAAGGTCTTTCTCCACTGTGAGCTCTTACATGTATATTGAGGGATGAGGGTTGACTGAAAGTTTTCCCACATTCTTTACATTCATAAGGCTTCTCTCCAGTGTGAACTCTTGTATGGCTAGTGAGGCCTGAGGAATGTGTAAAAGCTTGTCCACATTCCTTACATTCATAAGGCCTCTCTCCACTGTGAGTTCTTATATGTGTAGTGAGAGATGAGGGACGACTAAAAGCTTTCCCACATTCTTTACATCCATAAGGCTTCTCTCCAGTGTGAACCCTTATATGTGTAGCAAGGCCTGAGGAATGTGTAAAAGCTTGTCCACATTCCTTACATTCATAAGGTCTTTCTCCAGTGTGAGTCCTTATATGTATAGTGAGGGCCGAGGGACGACTGAAGGCTTTCCCACATTCTTTACATTCATAAGGCTTCTCTCCGGTGTGAACTCTTATATGTGTAGTAAGGTCTGAGGAATTTTTAAAAGCTTGTCCACATTCCTTACATTCATAAGGCCTCTCTCCACTATGAGTTCTTATATGTGCAGTGAGGGATGAGGGACGAATGAAGGCTTTCCCACATTCTTTACATTTATAAGGTTTCTCTCCAGCATGAAATTTTTTATGTAAAATGGATGGTGAGGGACAAGTCTTCCAAAGTTCTTTACATTCACACTTACAACCTCTCGTATGTGTCCACAAAGATGAGAAACAACAGAAATCTTCCTCATATTTGCTAAATTCATAGAGTTTCTCTTCAGGAAGAGTTCTTCCAGGAGTGCTTCGGTCCAAGGGACAACTGAGGGCTTCTCCACGTTTCTTACATTGGTAACTATTGCAACCACAGTAACAGCTGATAGGATGTTTAAGTGATGAATGCCCAGTGAGGGATTTTCCACACTCATGGCGTCCAGAAGAATTTACAACAGTAGTTGTTTTTAACACAGGCAGTTTGGGAATCAGGCTGAAGGTTTTTCCATCTTGGTTTTCTTCAATACTCTCAAAGAAGTTCTTTATCATATGCCTTCTGTTAAAAACAGGTAGCATACTGTCAGGATTAAATCTGTTCCCATTCCACAATTACCAAACACAGTGAATGTGTACAATTTTTGTTCTAAGTTGCCCCATGTTTCATAGGTTCAATCATATTGCAGAGAATCTCCCATTAGTGTTAAGAGTTTTTCCAAAATAGAAGGCTTTTTAATATTTATGTACAAGTGAAATATATTTAAAATATTAAATATCTAACTCATATTCATGAAAATATACTGTGAAAATAATACAAACAATTTTAGAACTAGTTCTACATACACATACATAGAGAAAAAACAAAAACTGACTGCCATCAAGATAATTCAGACTCACAGCAAACTCCACTGGGTTTCTGAGACTATAAATCTCTATGGAAGTAGATTACAGCATCTTCCTTCCATGGAACAGCTGATGGGTTTGACCTGCTGACCTTCTGCTTACCAGCCAAATGCATTATCCACTATGCCATGAGAGCTCCATTCATTCATTCATTCATTCATTCATTTATTTATTTATTTATTTATATTTATATTTATATTTATAATTTTAATGTCATGACACCTTAAGATTTTCTCCTGAGGCACTGCTCTCTCATGTGACTGATACTCACCTCATGCATCTTCCCTGATTTTTATGCTGATCTTCAAAGCCATCCAATTCACTGACTTTTAACTTGGAGAACCAAGTGTCATTCTTCATGGATTCCAGCATTAGATATTCACTTGACAACTTTTCTCCATCATTCAATTTTTCAGAAACTGACCCAATGGTTGAAGAAATTGAGAGTCACAATATGAAACAAAAAGGAAAGACATTACTAGGAGAAAAAAGGCAGCTGTGAGCAAAGAAAGAATTGATACATTTCACTGTTTCAGGTCTTTAGTAATGGCCAAAAGGGAAATTTCTAGGAAACACTTCCATGAATTTTGGAAACAGTAA
The DNA here is from genome assembly GCF_000298275.1 of Orycteropus afer afer. Lineage (NCBI taxonomy): Eukaryota > Metazoa > Chordata > Mammalia > Tubulidentata > Orycteropodidae > Orycteropus > Orycteropus afer. Next base: position 2,100,466 of record NW_006921992.1, on the reverse strand, counting down.
AATAAATAGGATGTAATTAGGAGAGAAATGTACAAAAACTGGGCACATTACATATGTAATGTGGAAATGCGCAATGTACATGTCAGAGGAAAGAGGGAAATTATTTCTCCACAAACATGGGTATGAGAGGGTTGGTCAAAGTAAGAAAAGCACAATCAGGCCTGTTAAGTTCAGTCTCTTCAACACAAAAGAGAATTTTCTGATTTACTTAAATCCACTTCCTTCCATGCAGGGCTGGTCCTTCAAAGGATTCTTCCTTATCTGGTGGTCCTTGACACAGTAGCCATGGATGTCCTATTTTCACTCTCCTCACATATTTCTCTTGCTTTTCTGGCACAACAAATGGGTGTAGATGACATGTTGCTCATGGAGAAAGTCACAGCATGAAAAGTAATTAATATTTCCCTGACATTGAGACAATACTTCGGCCTTCAGAGTCTCTGGCGATGGGCAGAGGTGAATTTGTTTGCAGCAAAATAATTATGTGTCACTTCTAATAAATACAGTGAAACATCTTATAAGGTCCTAAACAATAAGGCTTCTCTTTGTGATCTAAAGTTAACGCCTGAATTCAATTCTCATAGGCTTTTAACAAGGCAAATAAAAAGCCAGATTAATACAGAGTTTTATGCACAGATTAAGCCAAGATATTTAAGATCCATAGATGAAATGATCGTGCTTGTCCTGTTTAACAATGCAGTTCCATTCTTCAGTCCAAATACTGGAGCAAGGTTGAGGAATAGGATATACATGCTCACTTAATAATAAATTTACAAATGGCATCATACTTACCAACTGAGACCAGGTTCCTGAAGGTTTCCATCATCACATCTTTGTAGAGTTTCCTCTGAGCAACATCCATCAAATCCCACTCTTCCTGGGTAAAGTCCACAGCCACATCCTCAATGACCACTGAGTCCTAAAACACCACACAAGTTCTTATTGAGCAAGATACCATATATTCCAATGTATGCAAAATGACTGATGACACTGACAGTCCTGGAGAACTGAAAATTCATAGTGATTTGACACAAGGTTCTGGGTTGTTATGAGGCCTACTCTAGGGTTTAGGCATCAGGTTCATTCCACCACTGCATTCATTTCCTGCATCCTGTGTGTCATAGATTTAACAACACTTCCCACATACCGATATTTCTCTCCACTTTGTGACCAATTCCTGTCTTATTCTATCTTTATGGACTAGAACACTCAGAGCATATACCAGAAATTAGAGAAATGCTCAACAAATCAAAGTCTTCAACTGTAGATGACATTCAAATCAATTCTTTTGGAACAAAACAAAGCAGCAATGTCACTTCCTTTAATAAGACCCACCAGAATGCCTAAAAAAAAAAAAAAAAAAAAAAAAACCCACATGTAAGACCCAGAGTGAATGCAGGATGAGATATGAACAACTGGGAAACACTGAAGCACTTGAAGCTTTTCCCTTCACCCCTCATCAGTCACGGGAGGCACAAGGGCCTAAACCAACAAAGTCATAACTCCAGACCCTGAAAAGCTTGTATTTTCTAGGTTTCAGCACAATTTTTCTAACATGTATATGAAAGAGTAAAGACTAAATATAGAGTCAACCAAGTGCTGAGGAAAACACAGGGGATGTCTAATACTACTCCATTTACTCTAAAGCTACAGCAATCAAGAAAGTGTATGTGTGTGCATGCATGTATATGTATGTGTGTGTGTGTGTCTTAGGGGCCACCGGGTGGGTTCAGACTCATAGCTATGCTATGTATAAAAGAATGAAACACTGCCTGGTCCTGCACTACCCTCATAATCATTATTATGCTTAAGCCTACTGTCCTGACACTGTGTCAATCTATCTTGTTAGGGGTCTTCCTACTCACTAACCTTCTACTTAAGGAGCTCTGGTAGTGCCTAAGGCACTTGACTGCTAACCAGAAGGCTGGCAGTTCAAACCCACCAGCCACTCCTCAGAAGGACAGCTGGGCAATCTACTTCTGTAGCAATACTGCCTCGGAAACCCAAGGAGGGGTCGTTATGAGTTGGGTCTGACTCGATGACACATAACAACAACAACCACCTTCTACTTTACCAAGCATGATGTCCTTCTCCAGGGGTTGGTCCCTACTGATAACATGTTCAAAGTATATTAGATGAAGTCTCATCATCTTTGCTTCTAAGGAGTGTTCTGGCTATACTTCTAAGACAGATTTGTTCTTTGTTTTTTTTTTGGGGGGGGAGCAATCCTTGGCATAGTCAATATTCTTTGCCATCACCGTAACTCAAAGGCATCAATTCTTCTTCAGCCTTCCTGGTTCCAGGTCCACCATTCACATGCTTATCAGGTGACTGAAAATACTATGGTTTAAGTTAGGCATATATTAGTTTTCAACGTGGCATCAATGCGTTTTAACTTTAATGAGATCTTCTGCAGCAGATGTTCCCAATGCAATACATTGTTTGGTTTCTGGACTGTTGTTTTCATTTGCATTGATTGTAGATTCAGTAAAACAAAATCCTTGTCTATTCCCATTTTCAGTTCATCTCATGTGGCTCATATATCCAGTTGTAAGGATTTTTGTTTGATGTTGAAATGTAATGCATACTGAAGGTTGCAGTCTTTGATCTTCATCAGTAAGTGTTTCAAGTCTTCTTCACTTTCAGCAAGAAAGGCTGTTCCATCTGCATATTGCAGGTTGGTCGTAGGTCTTCCTCCAATCTTGATCCCATGTACCTCTTCATATATTCCAGTGTCTCAGATTATTTGCTCAGTATACAAGTTGAATAAATATGGTGAAATGATACAACACTGATACATACCTTTCCTTATTTAAAATCATGCAATATCACCTTGCTCTGTTGAACAGCTGCATATTGTTCAATGTACAGGTTCCCCACAAGTACAATTAAGTTTCTAGAATTCCCATCCTTTGCAATGTTATCTATAATTTGTTATGACTCACACCACTGAAAGTATGCGAATATTGGATAAAACATAGCTAAACATATTTCTGGTATTCTTTGCTTTCAGCCAAGATCTATCTGACATCAACAATGCTATCACTTTTTCCATGTCCTCTTCTGAATTCAGATTGGATTTCTGGCAGTTTCCTCTCAATATACTTCTGCATCTGTATTTGAAATATCTTCCATCAAAATTTTACTTGCATGTGGTATTAATGATATTGTTCAACAATTTGCACATTCTGTTGGACCACCTTTATTTGGAATAAGCACAAATATGGATATCTTACAGTCAGTCGGCCAGGTAGTTATCTTCCAAATCGCTTGGCATAGAGTGAATGCTTTCAGTGTTGCATCCATTGGTTGAAACATCTTAATGGGCATTCTGTCAATTCCTGGGGCCTTGTTTTTCACCAAGGCCTCCAGTGCAGCTTGGACTTCTACCTTCAATACCATTGGGTTTTGATCATTTGCTACCTCCTGAAATGGCTGAATGCCAACCACTTATTTTTGATGCAGTGACTCTCTGTATTCCTTCCATCTTGTTTTGATGTTTTCTGCAATATTCTAAGGAGCTCTGGTGGTGTGATACTTAAAGTATTTGCTAACCAAAGTTGGTGGTTCAAATCCACCAGCCACTCCAAAGAAGGAAGATAGGTCAGTCTACTTCTGTAAAGATTTACCACCTCAGACACCACAGAAGTTATGGGATGACATTAAGGATGTGATACATGAAGAAAGCACAAGGTCATTAAAATGACAGAAAATGAAGAGAAGACAAAAATAGACATCAGAAGAGATACTAAAACTTGCTCTTGGAAAGGAGAGTAGCTGAAGCGAATGGAAGAAATGATGAATACATTTCAAAGGGAAGCTCAACAGGACAAAGTATTATACTGAAATGTGCAAAGACCTGGAGTTGGGAAATCAAAGGGGAAGAAGCAGCTCAGCATTTCTCAAGCAGACAGAGCTGAAGAAAAAACACAAGCCTTGAGCTGCAATACTGAAGGACAAGGCATGTAGTAGTACTGTCTTCTGAGTGGCCTTCATTGAGAAGAACAATCTGAGCTCAGATGTGAGGGATGGGATATCTGAGAAGAGATTGTTCCAGGGAGAGGGAACTGCCAGAACACAGGTCACAAAGTAGGGCTATGTCTTGTATGGTTTAGGCAGAGCCAAAGGCCAGTGTGATCAGAGCAGAGAGACACAGAGTAACAGGAGAGGAATTTGGGGAGGCAACTGGGATGAGCAGGCCTATCGTGTTCTGGGAGAACTTTTTGGCCACTGAAAAGACTCTGGCTTGTAATCTGAGTAAAATGTAGAGCAATTTTATATTCTGAGTAGCAGAGAAATGGATATGACCACTCATAAAGACCTTGTATATATGAGGAAAATGAGAAAATGGAGAGAGATGTTAGAAGCTTATAGCCATCATCAGTTAAGAGATGATGATGGTGGAGTTGGGTGGTAGTAGTGTAAGTGAAGTGTGCAAGGGATGGTCCTAGCCTTTTGGAGTAGAGATAACAGAATTTTCTAATGGACTGAAGGTTGGGGTGTGAGACAAATAGATGGAAAGGATAAGTCTAAGATTGTTTCCCATGAAAACTGGAAGAATGGCATGCCATTTATTCAGATGTGTGTGGTAGTTAAGGTTGTGTGTCAACTTGGTTGGGCCTGGTTGAGTGGTTGGGTAGCGGGTGGTAGTTATTTCCCATGATGAGACTGGCAATCAACACCATGGTGGCATCTATCACAAGCAGCTGAGGAACTGCTTTAGGGATGTGGTCTGTTTCCTATATATAAGAAGCAGCTTTGGGAATGGCCTCTAGTTTATGGCACACTTGAACCCCACATGTAGCTGAGTTATTGTTCAGCAGCCTGCCATGCTCTGCCAATCTTGGGACTTTCAATGGACTTGAATTAGTGGCCTGGCATGTTGTTGGGAAACATTGGCACTGTGCCTTTTCACTTGTCAACCTTGAGTTTCTCAGCCTCAGGAGCCAGCAGCTGTCTGAGTGAAGAAAAGCCTCCACTTTCAGGGGGCCAGGAGCAGGAGGCAAAGCTGAAGCCCACGGTTTAGGGGCTTCCACCCAGCCCCTAGAGCCTGGCACTTTGAACTCAGACTCAAAGCCTCCAAACTGTAAGAGAATAAACTCCTGTTTGTTAAAGCCATCCCATTTGTGGTATTTTCTCTTAAAGCAGCACAGAGGTAACTAAAACAATGTGGAAGCCTGCAGAGGGGGACCACTTTAGAACAAGAATAATGAGGTGACCGGGAACATGTAAAGACCACAGTGAGGACAAGCTATCCAAGTGGGAAGACATAAAAATGAAAATCTTTGAAATAATTCTATATAATGGAAATGATTAGTCTCTTCCACAGATGGTACTGTGACCACTGGTTTTCCCCATGTGAGAGACAGAAGTTGGATCCCTATTTCACAGGATAAAACTGAATTCAAAATGTATCACAGACCACAATATAAGAGCAAAAAATCATAAAAGTACTGTTCATAATAGGAACAAAATATAAACTTTCCAAATATCATCAAGAAACAAAATTGTTAAATTATTATTTCATATAAGAGAACACTACTGAACAGTATGAATGGACCTGGGAAAAGTCCTTCTAACATCAATTTAAACTAAAGGAGTAGACCTAAAAAGTGCATACAGTATTATTCTATTTGTATTATGATACAAAAATATAAAATAGGTAAATACATTTATTTGGGATCATACATTTAAAAGCAAGAATGGCAAAACTTTGTCTTGTTCACTTTAACATGTCATCAGATAGACCAATCCCTAGAAAAGGACATCTTGTTTGGTAAATTAGAAGTTCAGTGAAAACAAAGGAAACTATCTACGAGATGAACTGACACATAGCAACAATGGGCTGAATTATATTAAAGACCATAAAGATAATGTAAAATAGCCAAAACATGGAAACAACCTAGATGTCCATCAGCTGAGGAATGGATAACCAAACTATGGTACATACACACAATGGAATACTATGCAATGCTAAAGAATAATGTAGAATCTGCAAAACACCTCATAATGTGGATGAACTTGGAGGACATTATGCTGAGTGAAATAAGTCAGTCACAAAAGGACAAATATTGTATTAGTCCGTTAATGTAAAAGTTAAGGAAAGGTTTGTCTATTGGAGGAAATTTTCTTTGTTGGTTACCAGGGGTGGGAGGGGAGGGGAGGGAATGCTGTTAGATAGATAGAGATAGATATTGATTTGGGTGAAGAGAAGGGCAATGTACCAAATGTGAGTGACCAATATGGCAGCATTGAGGATGAGAAAGACATAGAGAGGTACATGGGAAGTACAGAAAACAAATATGAACCCTTTTGCATATACAGTACTGAGTTGTCAGTGAAAGCAAACATGAGTATATGGACAGATAGATAGGAGAACAGGCTAAACAATTAGGTATGTAAGGTTGGGCAAATCCTACTTCCGTAGTGATACTGCCTCGGAAACCCAAGGAGGGGTCGCTATGAGTCGGGGCTGACTCGATGGCACATAACAACAACAACAACAAAATGGGGAGTGTATCCAAGATCATATATAGGGTTGGCAGACAATGGTCCTATAAGTTTATGTGAATGATCAGAATTCCCAGGTGTATAGTAGAGCTGACAAGGGGCAAGGTTATGGTCATTGCTTGGTCACAGCCAGCTACCCAGAGCGACCGAGTAGTTGATCCTGCGGGCTTGGGACCATAGTCGCAGGGGACATCAAGCTCAATTGGCATAACATACTATACAAAACATTGTTCCACCTCCTACTTGGGCGAGTAGCAACTGGGATCTTAAAAGCTACCAAGCTGCCATCTAGATGCAACAATGGGTCTCTCCTCGTCAAGAAGAAGAAAATCAAAATTAATGGAAACAATCAGTCCTAGCGACTGGTACACCATCCAATCTGCAACCTATACAACTATGAGACCAGAAGAACTAGATGGTGCCCAGCTACCACTGTCATCCACTTGGAAGGGATGTAGGAGATTCTGCATAAAGAGGGAGAACAATGTGGAACAAAACTCAAAGTCATTTGGAGGCAAAAAAAAAAAGAAGGTGGGGACCAGGTTTGCTGGTCCAATAGAGCCTGGTGGAACCACTGAGACTATGGCCCCTAGCTGCCCTGCAGGTCTGGAATTGAAGCCACACCTGTGGTTTCCAGCCAAACAAAGTACAGGCATGTGAATTAAACATTTACCTCAAGTAGACACACGCCCTGGAGAGAACAATCATGGGAGAAGGAAGGGCTGCTTATGCACAGGGAGACAGCTCAGGGCACAGAAGAGTATGGAGGGATGGACACTGGGAAGAGGTAACTATGGGGAAGAAGTGGGAGGGGAGCTGTTGCATTGTAAATTTTGGTCAATGACATGAGACAAAGTATATTATGTGAACTGCTGTATGAAAAGTGAATTTACTCTATAAATCTTCACCCAAATCAAAATAAAATAAAAAAAAAAAGATAATGTAAAACTGAGCATCATTTTGTTTGGTTATATATAACGCTGCCATGACGTGTGTCAACTTGACAGCATCTAACAATAACATAGATGATAAAATACAAAGAAAAGCAAACAAATGCTGAGATATCCTTGACTACATCCAAGAGGGTGAGTGGAGATTGTGACTGAAAATTAACATATGGGGAATGTGTGTGTAGTTTGGTTTTCTCCACTATGTGGATTTTCATTCTGTATTTCCCTCAGATATAAACTCAAACTCAAACTCATTGCCATCAACTTGATTCTAACTCACAGCGATGCCCATTTGCTTTCTGAGGCTGTAAATCTTTACGGAAGCAGATCATTCCATCTTCCTTCCACGGAGCGGCTGATGGGTTTGAACTAGTGACCTTCTGGTTTTGCATGTATGTCAAAACCACTCACTCAAATTTAGAAACAGAAATCAACATTAAAAATTTTAAAATGGGCTTATTCAAAACTCAACCACCAAAGTAAATACATACAGAAAGTTCAACACAATGCCAATAAAAGCAGATGAGAGATAGTCATTATGCCATTCCTATTCAATGTTGTTGGAAAGGTATAACAAATACATATCAAAAAGGAAAACAACAACATAAAGAAACAAGAATGTTAAAGAAGGGGGAAAAAAGGCTCATTCTTTTTTTTAAATTCATTTTATTGAAACATAATTTACGTACAGTGAAATATACAAAACTAAAGTGACACGGGTCAATGCATTTTTTTTTGCAGTGTTCCCTCCCCCGAACCCCCACTCCTGGTAACCAATAAAGAAAGTTCCCTTTCATATATAAACCTTTCCTTACAATAATGAACTAATACTTTTTATAGTAATGAACTAAAACTACATTTGTCCCTCTATGATTGACTTATTTCACTCAGCATAATGTCCTCCAAGTTCATCAATGTTATGTGGTATTTTGCAGATTCTACATTATTTTTTAGGGTTGCATAGTATTCCATTGTGTGTATGTACCACAGTTTAGATATCCATTCTTCTGTTGATGTGCACATAGGTTGTTTCCATATTTTTGCCATTATAAATAGTGCTGTGATGAACATGGGTGTGCATATCTGTTCTTGTGCTGGCTCTCACTTCTTCAGGATAAAATCCTAGTAATGGGATTGCTGCATCAAATTGTATTTCTAATTCCAGCTTTTTAAGGAATCACTGTAGTGTTTTCCAGTATGGTTGTATCATTTTACAATCCCACCAGCAGCGGATGAGAGTGCTAATCTCTCCACACCCTCACCAGCATCAGCGATTTTCTGTCTTGTTGAACTTTCCCATCAGTGCTGGTGTGAGATGGTATCTCATTGTTGTTTTGCTTTGCATCTCTCTGATGGTTAATGATCATGAGCATTTCTTCATGTATTTGTTGGCTGCCTGAATATCCTCTTTGGTGAAGTGTCCATTCATGTCTTCTCCCCATTTTTCAATTGGATTGTTAATCTTTTCGTGTTGAGGTGTTGGGGTTTTCTATAAATTTTAGATATAAGTCCCTTGTCAGATATGTAATTATTGACAAGTATGAATTTATTGCTGTCATTTTGTTATGTGCTTTTCATAATGTGGATTTTTTTTGTTTCGTATAATTTTCTTTTTTAAAAGTTAAATAATTTTGTATATAGAACCTCAAAAGATGACACAGATGATTAGAAGACAGAAATTTTAGTGATTTTTTGCAGGTTACACAATAAGTATCAAAGTTTATTTTAAATGTTTTATTTATCTACATTAGCACCAAGTAAAGGGTCAGCAAAGAAAGGGAGGACCCTCAACGAGATGGACTAACACAGTGTCTACAATGATGGGCTCAAGCATAGCAATTGTAAGAATGGTGCAGAACCAGGTAGTAGTGTCTTCTTCCATTGTACACAGGGTTGCTATGAGTCGGAGCCAACTTGATGGCACCTAACGACAGCAAAAAGCACTAAGTAGTTGAGAATTATTTTTTAAAAGGTAGCATATATTTAAATTAAAACAAAAGGTCCCAAAAACTAAACCTTTTGCTAAGCTGATCTGACTCTTTACAATCCTATAGGACAGAGTAGAACTGCACCACAGGGTTTCCAAGGTGGTGTATTTTTACTGAAACACACTGCTTCATCTGTCTCCCAGCAGGTGGGTTTGAACTGCTGTACTTTGGGTTAGCAGCCAAGAACTTCAACCACTGCACCACCACTTCAAGCCACTCCTTGAAAGGCAACAAAAAAAGTACAATTAGGTAAATTAAAGAGTCTAAAGAGAAATTTAGAACTATTATTAAATTATATCCAAATGGACTGAAACAAATGAAGAGAGAGAACATGCTCTTGAAAAACTCTTCTCCACAAACAGATCATTATTCCCTGTGCACGTCCACAAAATGCCAACCAATTGTTTTTAAAAACTTTACCAAACTTGAAAGAAATGCAATTTAAACACGTTAATTTTACAAAGTCAGGTGTAAAGCTTTCATTTTGATTTAACTTCTCTTAGTTCAAAAGAACTTTAAGACCAAAACGTTTGATACTTGTATCTCAGAAATGTCCATTTATATTACCAGGCTTTGTAAAAGTAAAATACTGGAAACAAAGTGTCCCTTCATGGTGAAATGGCTTAACACAAAACTAAGATCAACTATGCAATACGCTTAAGTTTCAGAAGAATTCAGATTTAAGCTTGTTATACATTTTTAGAAGGTACTTGGGAGGCACAAATATTTTGCCCTGGACTACAAGTTGATTGCTTGAATGTGGTAGTTAAGTTTGCGTGTCAACTTGGCTAGGCCTGGTTGAGTGGCTAGGCAGCTGGATGTAGTATTACCCATGATGGGACTGGTAATCAAATCCATGGTGGAATCTATTGTGAGCAGCTGAGTAGCTGCTTTTGGGTATGTGGTCTACTTCCTGTATATAAGCAGCAGCTTTGGTAATGGTCTTTAGCTTACGGCACACTTGAATCCTGCATGTAGCTGTGTCATTATTCAGCACCCTCCATGCTCTGCTGACCTTGGGACTTTCAATGGACTTGAATTAATGGCCTGCCATGTGCTTTGGTAACATCGGGACTGTTCCCTTTTATTTGTCAACCTTGGGCTTGTTATCCTCAGCAGCCAGTAGCTGCCTGAGTGAAGAGATGCCTCTAGCTTCAGTGGGCCAGGAGCAAGAGGCAGAGTTGAAGCCCAAAGCTGAGGGGCTTTCACACAGCCCCCTAGAACCTGGCACTTTGAACTCGGACTTCTAGCCTCCTGAACTGTAAGAGAATAAACTCCTGTTTGATAAGGCCATCCCATTAGTGGTATATTCTTGTCAGAGTGGCACTAGGTAACCAGAACACTTGAACTTACCCAGTGGTGCCATGGAAGAAGGCCTGGAAATCTGATTCCCTGAAGATGAAGGCCAAGAAAATCATATGGAGCTCAGTTACACTATGTAACACACGGGACTGCCATCAGACAGAACTGAGTCCAGAGATATGGGTGGGAGTTTATTTTCATATTGTTATGAAAGGAGACCTTAGTGGCATAAATGTTTAAGCCCTGGACTGCTGACCAAAATGTTGGCCATTCAAACCCAATCAGAGGCACATTGGAAGAAAGGCCTTCCATTCTCCTTCTGAAAGGTCACTGCTTTGAAATCTGGTCTAATATGCAAGGCATTTTCTCCAAACTGACTTTGTTGTTGTTAGTTGCCAATGCTTCTTCCAAGACAAATCTGTTCGTTCTAGCAGTCTGTGGTACAGTCAATATTCTTCACCAACACAACTCAAGGTCACAAAGAAGGGTAAGGAAAAATGTCTACATATACTTGCTTGCTTTTACATGGTGTTGTTAGGTGGCATCAAGTCAGCTCCAACTCAGAGCGACTCTTGGACAACAGAACAAACATGCCCAGTTATGAACCAGCCTCACAATCCTTGCTATACTTGAGCCCATCATTGCAGCCACTGGGTCAATCCATCTTGTTGAGGGTCTTCCCCTTTTTCACCAAACCTGCACTTTCCCAAGGATGATATCCTTCCCCAGGGAATGGTCCTTTCTGACAACATGACCAAAGTACATGGATGAAGTCTGCCCATTCTTGCTTCCAAGAAGCATCCTGGCTGCACAAGACAGATTTGTTCACTCTTTTGGCAGTCCATGCTATTTCCACTATTCTTTCCCAACACCATAATTCAAAGGCATCAACTTTTCTTTGGTCTTCTTTGCTCACTGGCCATCATTCACATTCATATTAAGCTATTAAAAATACCATGGTGCAGTGCAGTGAACTGCATAGACAAGTAAGTGCCTCCAGTGCGGCATCCATGTGTTGAAATATCTCAGTGGATAATCTGTCAATTCCTAGAGCCCTGTTTTTCATCAACTCCCTCAGTACAGATTCTACTTTTTCCTTCAATACCACTGGCTTTTATCATATGCTATCTCCTGATAGAACATTGGCCAATTCTTTTCTGACTGTATTACTTCCATCTTCTTTTGATGCTTCCTGCATCTTTCAATATTTTGCCCACAGAATCCTTCAATACTGCAACTTGAGGCTTGAATTTTTTTTTTTTTTTTCAATTTGTTCTTCAGTTTGTTTAGCTTGAGAAATGTTGAACATGTTCTTTTTTGGTTTTCTACCTCCAAGTCAAGGGAGCTCTGGTGGCATAGTACCTAAGGTATTTGACTGCTAACCAGAAAGCTGGCAGTTCAAACCCACCAGCCACTCCTCAGAAGGAAGACTGGGCAATCTACATCTGTAGAAATACTGCCTCAGAAACCCAAAAAGGGATCACTACAAGTCAAATAGAACTTCAAGTCACTGTATACTTCATTATAATAATTTACTTTCTTTTCTTAAGCTACTTTTTGATATCTTCTGTTCAGCTCTTTTATCTTGTCATTTCTTCCATTTGTTTGAGCTATTCTCCATCCAAGAGCAAGTTTCAGAGTCTCTTCCAACATCCATTTTGGTCTTTTCTTCCTTTCCTGTCTTTCTAATGACCTTTAGCTTTCTTCATGTATGACGTTCTTGATGTCATCCCACAACTCGTCTGGTTTTCAGACGAGTGGTATTCAGTGCTTCAAATTTATTCTTCAGATGGTCTCTAAATTCAGGTGGGATATAATCAAGGTCATATTTTGTCTCTCGTGAACTTGTTTTAATTTTGTTCAGATTTAACTTGAACTTGCATATGAGCAACTGATGGTCTTTTCCATAGTCAGCTCCTAGCCTTGTTCTGGCTGAAGACACTGAGCTGCTCCACTGATTCTTCCCACAGATGGAGTTGATCTGATTCCTATGTATTCTCCCATCTGGTGAGGTTCACATGTATAGCCAATGTTTATGTTGTTGGAAAATGCTGTTTGCAATGAATAAAATAAGTCTTTGGACCTGCAAAATTATATACACACTGGCAAGATGCCTCAGAAGGCAATAAAGCTGATTATCTAAGGGAAGTCAGTGGAAGACAAAAGGCTAGATGAGGACAAAAATAGGAACAAGTTTATATAAAGCAGAAGTTTGAAGTTCAATACTGACTTTTGAATTCTGAAGCTGTTATCTATGGTAAAAATATAATTTAGTAAATGAAATTATACTTCTAAATATCATAGAAATCAAATAACATATTTAATGTCTTTACTAGCAATTCCCATTGGTACTTACAAAATCATTTAAGATCTAATCATCTTAATCTATTATTAAATAGTCTAAGACATTAGTGTAAATCATAAAAACATAAATTAGAGGAGAGCCCAGTTGTGGTTCCCGGAAGATGGTGGAATAGGCAGAGACTCTCTTTAACAAAGAAAAGGGAAATCAATCGACACAGATACAGAAGTTAATCCTGGAGCTCTGAGCTTTGAAAGGAAGTATACAGAAGTGGACTAAATTGCAACTAGTAGAAGAATCTGCATGAATACAGTGAACAAGGAGACAAATGCAGCTGCATCCTGATGACATGGACAGTTTGGATATTTTCAAGTAGTGTTAAGACCTAAGAATTTAACCTAAAAAAACTGAGCTGTGGACTTTTTGGCTGTCCAGAGGGCACACCTATTTTGAATGTTTACAAGAAGTTTGATCATCTTGCATATTTAAAGTGATAGCATTCTCTCAGATTCCAGGGACCTAAGAATAGGCTCCACTTGCTGAGGACAGCACAGACAGACCAGAGGCTGGGGACTGGAAAGGTGCAACATTCCCCTTGTTACTCCTATATCCCACAACCTCTTGGTGAATGGTGGTGTGGCCATCCCTTACCCCCACCCCACCTTCTGGGCTGGCAGGAATTCCAGCCCAGTCTGTGTGCTCTGACAGAGCCTGGGTTCCCTGTCCCACCCTAGATTTTTTATTTTATCTTTTTCCTCTACTTCCTTTTTATTTTTATTCTTTCTTCTTCCCTGGTTCTACTTTCCAGGCCTTGTTGTCTCTTCTCTTTTCCTGGTTGCCATATTTTTCTTTCTTGTGGTTATCCCCATCCCTTGTTTTTCTTTTTGCATTTTTCCCATTTTTTTGCTCATTATTCTCTTACTCTACCTCTTTTCTTTTATTTCCCCCTCCCCAGATATTCTGGGATTTTTTTTTCTCTCTTTTTCTTTTCATAATTCTTCTGTGTTTTTAAAGTATTTCTTTAAATATTTTTCTCATTTATTGCCTTTCCCCTTTTTTCTTTTTCTTTTTGGTGACTGCTTCTGTGTGTTTATGCAGTATGTGATTTTTGTCTTCTTGCTTTAACTTTTTTGGTGGTTTTTCTATTGTTGTTTTTGTCTGAGTGGCAGACAGCAACTGTGCCCACATGACCCAACCATAATTAAACCTACTTCCCCACCTACTGAGGGCTGCCACTTGCTTCTGCACCAACTGGCCAGTGACACACAACAGCCAATACAAGCCTGACTGATCCTTAACTGCTTTCACAAACAATTAACAGAGATCTGTGCAGCCACTCACATTCTCTACCACACTCACCAGGAAACAAGTGGTGAGTGCCTAGTGAATAGAGGATCACAGTACCCTCTTACTCAGATACATCCAAACAAACAAACAAAAAACCAAACTCACTGCCATCAAGTCAATTCCAACTCATAGCAACAACCCCTTGGGTTTCCAAGGCGGTAAATCTTTACAGAATTAGATTGCCCAGTCTTATCTTGGGCAAATCACTCCAACATACAGCCACCAATTAAATATGAATACAATAATGTCACAGTGTCTTGGAGACAACAGAGCATCACAGTCCACACAAAGAAGCAAGATAATGCAGCAGAAACAAGGAACAGGATACAGACCCCGAACACATCCCTGAGGAAGAAGCAGTATTGGAACTCCCTGATAAGGAATTCAAAAGAATTATATTCAGGTAACTTCAACAGAATGAGAGAGAGATCAAGGCAAATACTGACAAAATTAAGGAAAACACAGACAAAACCCTAGAACAATTTCGAAAGACAATACAAGAACAAAATGACAAAATAAATGAAAAGTAAGAAATGATAGAAATCTACAGATAGAAATCCAGAAGATTAATACTAAATTTTCAGAAATGGACAACAAATTGAAAGGACAAAGGAGTAGAATCAAATCAATGGAAGACAAAAATAGTGAGACTGAAGACAAATACCTCAATACTTCTTCGGAAAGGAATCAATTAGGAAAAAAAAGATCAAAACAAAATGAAGAAAGCCTAAGATTCATGTGGGACACCATCAAATGGAATAACCGACCTATAACCAAAATTCCAGAACAGGAAGAGACAAATAAAACCACAGAGAAAACAGTGGAAGATTTGTTGGAAGAGAATTTCCCTAATATGATGAAAGATGAGAATATATCCATTCAGGAAGTTCAACAAACCCCAAACAAGACAGACCCCAAAAGAAAATCACCAAGACATAATCAAATTCACCGAAACCAAAGACAAATAAAGAATCTAAAAGCAGCACTAGAAAAATGAAAAGTTACCTACAAGGAGCAACCAATAAGACTAAGCTCCGATTTCTCAGCCAAAACAATGCAATGTTTGAATGTTTACAAAAAGACAATGGGATGGTATATGTAAAACCCTGAAAGAAAAAAAAATTTCCAACCAAGAATTATATATGCAGCAAAACTGTCCCTCAAATATGATGGTGAAATTAGGACATTTCCAGATAAACAGAAATTAAGGGAATTTGATAAAACCAGACCAACCTCACAACAGATGCTAAAGGGAGTCCTTTGGAAAGAGAACCAATAACAGCAAACAACAACCAACGACTAACAACATATGATAACAAAACCCAGAAACCAACCCACTTATGGAAGTATCCAAAGTAAAATAAGCTTACAAGATTGTAAACAGAGAACCAGAGACATCAATTGGCAAAGGAGGACAACTACAAACTAAAAAGAGGGGGAAAAAAATGTGTAGTTACAGAACTCCTAAATGGTGAGGAAGTCAAGACAATTGGAGGATAGAATGGACTGCTCTAAACTCAGGGAGAAAATTATAAATCACAGGGTAACCTCAAAGAAAAATGATAAACTTCCACATTTCAATTTTTTTGTTTAAAAGTGGACAACTACAAATATTTAGCAAATACTAAAACAGCAGCAATGAAGGAAATGATAACACAATTCATAAACAAAACAAACTCAGCACAGAAAATTACATGGAACAAAGAAATCAGCAACACCACAAAAAAACACATAACAAAATGACAGCAACAAATTCATATCTGTCAATGATTACACCACATGTCAATGGATTAAATGCACCACTGAAGAGACCGAGGAGAGTTGCAGACTGGATAAGTAACATGACCCATCAATATGCTGTCTACAAGAGACATACCTTATAGACAAAGAAAAAAACAGACTAAAAATCAAAGGTTGGAAAAAGATCTATCAAGCAGTATTAATTTCTGATAAAGTTGACTTTAAGACAAAAACCACCATAACAGACAAGGAAGGACATTGTATAATGATTAAAGGATCAACTGAACAAGAGGACGTAACAATAATAAATATCTATACACCCAGGTAAGGAGCTCTGGTACCATAGTGCCTAAGGCACTTAACTGCTAACCAGAAGGCTGGCGGTTCAAACCCACCAGCCACTCCTCGGAAGGAAGATGGGGCAATCTACTTCCATAGCGATATGGCCTCGGAAACCCAAGGAGGGGTCGCTATGAGTTGGGTCTGACTCGACGGCATATAACAACAACAACAACATACACCCAAATAAATAGCCCAAACCACATAAATCAGACTTTAACAGAATTGAAAAGACAAATAGATGACTCCACAGTGGTAAGAGACTCTAATACACCACTTTTAATGAAAGAGAAAACAACTGGAAAGAAACTCAACAAAGACACAGAAGAACTAGACAATAATCTACCAATTTGACCTTACAGACATCTACAGAGCACTTCACCCAACAACAGCACAATATATACATTCTTTTCCACTTAACGTGGAACATTCACCAGGATACACCATATATTAGGCCATAAAGCAAGCCTTAATAAATTTAAAAACACTGAAATACTGCAAAGCATCTTCTCAGATCATAATGCTATAAAACTAGAAATCAACAATAGGAAGATCAACAGAAAAGGAACAACACATGGAAACTGAATAACATCCTCCTTTGAAACAACAGGGTAATAGAAGAAATAAAAAGTGAAAATAAAAAATTATTGATTCAAACTAGAATGAAAACACATTATACCAAAATCTTTGGGACACAGCAAAAGCAGTGAACAAAGGCCAATTTATAGCAATAAATGCACACAACAAAAAAGAAGAGCGAGCCAAAATCAACACCTTAACTCAACATCTCCAACAATAGTTGAACAGATCCACAACAAAAGAAGAAACTGAACAGGTCATCAAAAAATTACCAACAAAAAAACCCTGGCCCAAATGGTTTCACTGGAGAATTCTACCAAACATTCAGAGAAGAACTGACACCAATCCTACTGAAATTATTCTGAAACATAGAAAAGGATGGAATCCTCCAAATTCATTTTATGAACCAGGCAACAACATCACTCAAAAGGAAAACTACAGATTAATATCCCTCATGAATACAAATGCAAAAATCTTCAACAAAATCCTAGTCAGTAGACTCCAACAACATATCAAAAAAATCATTCATTATGACCAAGTGGGGTTCATACCAGGTATGCAAGGATGGTTCAACCTTAGAAAAATAATCAACGTCATCCATTACATAAATAAAACAAAGGAGAAGAATTGATGATACTATCAATCAATGCAGAAAAGGCATTTGATAAAATCCAACACCCATTCCTGATCAAAACTCTTCTGCAAAATAGGAATAGAAGGGACATTCCTCAACACAATAAAGGACATATATGCAAAACCAACAGCCAACATTATTCTCAATGGGAAGAGATTGAAACCATTCCTCTTGCGAACAGGAACCTGACAAGGATGTCCTCTATCACCACTTCTATTCAACATTGTACTGGAAGTCCTAGCCAGGGCAATAAGGGAAGAAATGGAAATCAAAGGTATCCAAATTGGTATGGAAGAAGTCAAAGTATCCCTATTTGCTGATGATAACATCCTCTACCTAGAAAACCTGAGATTGTCAAAAATCTACTGGAACTAATTGAGAAATTTAGCATCGTGGCAGGATAGGATAGAAGATCAACATACAAAAAAGCAGTTCGATTCCTGTACACCAGCAAAGAGATTGCTGAAAAGGAAATAAGGAAATCAATACCATTTATAATAGCTACCAAAAAAATAAAATACCTGGGAATAAATCTTACCAAGGACACAAAAATAACCTTCTGGTTAGCAGTCAAATCCTTAGGCACTATGCCACCAGCACTCCTTAGGGACACAAAAGACCTGTAAAAAGAAAACTACAAAACACTACTTCAAGAAACCGTAAGAGAACTACACAAATGGAAGAACATACCATGCTCATGGATAGGAAGATTGAACGCTGTGAAAGTGTCAACACTACTCAAAGCAATCCATACATTCAATGCAATCCCAATCCAGATCCCATCAACATTCTTAAGAATATGGAAAAAACAATCACTACTTTTATATGGAAAGGAAAGAGACCTCAGATAAGCAAAGCACTACTGAAGGAGAACAACAAAGTAGGAGGTCCCACACTCCCAGATCTCAAACCTACTATACAGCCACAGTAGTCAAAACAGCCTGGTATTGGTTTAACGACAGACACATTGACCAGTGAAATAGAATTGAGAACCCAGAAATAGATCCAGCTGTTCTTTGACAAAGGGCTGAAATCCATTAAATGGGGAAGAGATCATCTGTTTAACAAATGGTGCTGGCAAAACTGGATATCCAATTGCAGAAAAACAAAACAAGATCTGTACCTCACACCATACACAAAAACTAACTTCAGATGGATCAAAGACTTAAATGTGAAACCTAAAACTATAAAGTTTCTCAAGGAAAAAATTGAGTCGATTTAGGGGCCCTTACATCAGGCATAGGCACTCTGGTGGCATAGTGATATCACCTGGGAAACCCAAGGAGGGGTCACTATGAGTCAGATCCGACTCCATGGCAGTGAGTTTGGTTTTTGGAATCTTCATGTAAGCAGACTGCTCCATCTTTCTCACATTGAGCAGCTGGTGTGTTTGACACACTGACTTTCGATCAGCAGCCAAACACTTCAGCCTCTGTGCCACCAGGACTTCCTATACTTAGAGCTTGTACTAAATTCCTGTAATTTGAACTGCTGTCCACAGTCCTGAATTAGAATATAAAATCGAAGTAGACTTCTGTGCTAGAGACTCGGAGTATATGAGTTGTCTGTGTTTAAGTTTTTAGTTTTTTAAGTTAGGTTTTTAGTTTCTACCACTGGAAAAAATGTTCTGGATCAGTTTGTCTGTTTCAAATGTGAATTTTTCAATTTAATGACCGTAAGTTTTCTCCAACACAGAGGAATGCCTGTTTTAACTGATGTAAAGTAAAACTTCCTTAAATCTTGAGAGGTTCGTAAACACTCATATAGCATTTAACAGCTCACACTAGAACCCCTAATGTGTGAAATATTTTATCAACATTCTTTTGACTGGAATAAAATGGATATATAGACTCTGATATCCCTGGTCACTGTGTTTAGAAAGAGCTCTAATTTGTCTGTTTGTTTGTTTTAATGTTTATTGTGATTTGCATGGAAGTTTACAGAGCAGATTCATTTTCCATACAGCAGTTCATACACATTTTGTCTCATGACATTGACTGCAATTTCCCACAGTGT
>NW_006921992.1:2079199-2079779 GCF_000298275.1 Orycteropus afer afer | reverse complement strand
TTTGTTTTGTTTTGTTTTATGATTATTCTCCCAGTCTATCTAGGATCTCTACACAGATCCCGCATTTTATAATTGGATTGTTTGTCTTTTTGTTGTTGAGGTATTGGAACTTTCTATAAGTTTTAGAGATAAGCCCTTTGTCAGCTATGTCATTGCCGGATATTTTTTCCCAGTCTGTAGGTTCTCTTTTTACTCTTTTGGAGAAGTCTTTGGAAGCACATAAAAATTTAACTTTTAGAAGGTCCCATTCATCTAGCTTATCTTCTGCTGTTTGTGCATTTTAAGTTATGCTTGACAATCTACTTATACCTTATATAACCAAAAAAAAAAGGAAAAGAAAACCCCAAACTCACTGCCATCAAGTTGATTGTGACTCACAGCAACCCTTCCCTTAGGTTTCCAAGGTGGTATCACTACTGAAGTAGATTACCCAACCTTCCTTCCAAGGAGTGGCTGGTAGGTTTGAACCACCAGCCTTCTGGTTAGCAATCAAGTGATTTAGGCCCTATGCCACCAGAGCTCCTTACAACCTTGAAAATCCTATGGAGCAGTTTTACCCAGTCTTACATGGTTGCTGGTA
>NW_006921992.1:2076509-2078309 GCF_000298275.1 Orycteropus afer afer | reverse complement strand
TCTACACAATACCATTTGTGGTAGTTAAGGTTGTGTGTCAACTTGGCTGGACCTGGTTGAGTAGCTGGGCAGCTGGTGGTGGTTATTCCCCATGATGAGACTGGCAATCAATTCCATGGTGGGATCTACCACAAGCAGCTGAGTAGCTGCCTTTGGGATGTGGTCTGCTTCCTGTATATAAGGAGAAGCACTGGGAATGGTCTCTAGTCTATGGCACGCTTGGACCCTGCATGTAGCCATGTCGTTGCTCAGCAGCCTGCTATGCTCTGCCGACCTTGGGACTTAAAATGGACTTAAGTTAATAGCCTGCCATCTGGTTTGGTAACATCGGGACTGTGCCTTTTTACTTGTCAACATTGGGTTTGTCAGTCTCAGCAGCCAGCAGCTGTCTGAGTGAAGAAACACCTCTAGCTCCAGTGGGCCAGGAGCAGGAGGTGGAGCTGAAGCCCAAGGTTGAGGGGTTTTCACCCCGCCCCTACAGCCTGGCACTTTGAACTCAGACTTAAAGCCTCCAAACTGTAAGAGAATAAATGCCTGTTTGTTAAAGTCATTCCATTTGTGGTATATTTCTGTTAGAGCAGCACTAGGTAACCAGAACACAGTTCACAGTCTACTTCGTAATAAAAAAAGTCATATGACAGACCAAAGAGCCCCTGAGCCAAGAGACCACAGTTGAGAAAAAATAAGAAAAGGTTACCCAATCATAATTTTAGTTCTTTGACTTTACCTTAACAAATCATAGCATGTAAATAACTTATTCATGTTAGGTGCTACGATGATTGTGAATGGCACAATGAAAGACCCTTACTCACAATGAATCAGCATTTGTCAAAACTGTATAAAAAGCGCCTATGAATTGTACTTCTTTGGATTTTAGTCTACTTATAGCCATAGTGCATTTGTTTTTTGGTTTTATAGCCATAGTGCTTACAATCATTTCCCATTTGTTTTTTGTTTTTGGTATGTCACAATGAAAAAAAAAGATAAAAAAATCTCCTCTGTTGCAGAAGGCTTTAGTGAAAATTCGTTACACTCTAACGGAGGATTCATGGTTCTCACACATCTGAGAAGCTCAAGGAAAAGAATTCCATCTGGAAAGAGGATGGATCTGGGGACCCACACAGGATCCACCTGGACTCACTCTCCCCGAGCATCATTCCTTTGGTGACAATGTCATGAGAGCACCATATCCCACCTGTTGTTGTTGTTGTTATGTGCTGTTGAGTCGGACTCAACTCATAACGACCCCTCCTTGGGTTTCCGAGGCAGTATCACCATGGAAGTAGATTGCCCAACCTTCCTTCCAAGGAGTGGCTGGTGGATTTGAACCGCCAGCCTTCTGGTTAGCAGTCAAATGCCTTAGGCACTATGCTACCAGAGCTCCTAAACCCCACCTAGGGTCCCATAAACAGAGTCAGGGCCTGCCCCTACGAACTGTCTCCCCTTCTTTACTACATAACACAGTGTGAGAGGTGGAGCCATAGTGCAGAACCGCACAGAAAGGCTGCAGTGCTGGGGGAAGCCCAGAAAACTGTTGGCGGCGTTGGGACAGATGGCTCTGGAGCTCAACCTCCTCGTCAGAGCTGCTCCACCTTCCCGCTGTGGTCAGCAGAGTCTGTCATTAACACACAGCACCAGGGCCCAGGGGAGTGATCTTACTGCCCCATGGTGCCAGCTCTGAGAGTCACAGAAGGAAGGTGAGCCCAGGCATCTATGTTGTTGTTGTTGTTTGCCGTCGAGTCAGACCCGACTCATAGTGACCCCTCCTTGGGTTTCCGAGGCAGTATCACTATGGAAGTA
>NW_006921992.1:2074440-2075600 GCF_000298275.1 Orycteropus afer afer | reverse complement strand
TCAGTGTGGGTGAATTTTCAGGGAGAACATATTTTGCAAGGTTGGTCAATGATGTCATCATGCTTCACTGACTTTTCATTATCATTAATTAAAACCCTTATGTTATAGTTTTAGTGGCACTGGCAGTGTATTGGTTAAGGCATTTGCCTGCTAACCAAAAGATCAGTGGTTCAAACTGACCAGCCACTTCATGGAAGAAACATGAAGCAATCTGCTTCCATGAAGATTTACAGCTTTGGAAACCCAATGGGGTTACTATGAGTCAGATCCAACTCAATCGCCCTGAGTTTGGTTTTGTGTTTGGTTGTGGTTTTAGAACGCTTTTCATTCCATTTATATCATTGTAATATGTGAACATTTCTTGATGCTTTAGCAATTAACATTTCTTCCCCTTGAATGTTTTTTCTTTGTTCTCAGTCTCTAAACATTTGAGAAATTTGGAGGATTTCTGAATCCTATTTCAACCTTATGGTGATCAATCAACCAAACCATCAGAAAATCACCACGTTTTCCCCGGGGAGCACTCTTCCGCCTTGGTTCTGCTGCTTTCCACCCTACTTTCCCACCCAGCTGACTCCTACTGTTTTATCTCATGGTCTCAGTGTAAATGTTCTCTCACTGTCTCCCTCTCTTTCTCTCTCTCTGTATTTAAATGTTCTCTCTCCCTCCCCCTCTCTATCACATGGTGTTTATACCAGTGTCTCCCCTTTAAGCATCAGCCTTCCTTTTATTATTTACTCTAATAGCACATTTTCTGTAAGTTTAACTCACATCCTTATTTCTACTCTTCTTATTTTCAGCATAAACTAGGAATACATTTGGTATGAACAATCTCAAGCCCATCCCAGACCTGCTGAACCCAAGTCCGCATTTTAACAAGACCCCTGGTTTATCCACATCAACGTGGTCTGACGAGCATTCACTGCCCTGGATCCTGTAACTCAGGGCATGAGCGTTCTATCAACGTGTGCCCTTTGAACCATCTACACCTACACTGTATCATCCACTGCCTTCCTGATCCACAACCAATCTCCAGGCCTAGGCCTCCTCGGTCTTCCTTAACTTGTTCAGAACAAGCTCCCGTCTGATGTCATTCCATCATGATTGTCATTTCCAAAATCTATTTGCAGCAGGAAATAAAAACAGAAACAGGAGTGTTC
>NW_006921992.1:2065553-2073095 GCF_000298275.1 Orycteropus afer afer | reverse complement strand
AGGTTGGGCAATCCTACTTCCGTAGTGATACTGCCTCGGAAACCCAAGAAGGGGTCGCTATGAGTCGGGGCTGACTCGACGGCAAACCACAACAACAGTACACCATGCAATCCTCAGCCTATATTACCACAAGACCAGAAGAACTAGATGGTACCTGGCTACCACTGTCAACCACTCAGAAAGGGATGAGAACAGGAAATCCTGGTTAGAGTGCGAGAACAATGTAGATCAAAACTCAAAATCACACACACACACAGAAAGACAAAAGGCAAGGTTTACTGATCTGATAGAGCCTGGTGAGACCACTGAGACTATGGCCCCTAGTTACCCTTCAGGTCAGGAACTGAACTTACCCCTGTGGCTTCCACCAAACAACAGACAAGCATATAGGGTGAACATTTACATCATGTAGATACACTCTTTAGAATAAACCATGGGAGAATAAAAGGGTAGTTTCCATGCAGAGATAGATCAAGGGAAGGCAGGAAGGTATAGAAAAGAAGGACACAGGGAAGATGTTAACTACAGGGAGGAAGTGGGGAGAGAGCTGTTACATTGTGGGGAATTGCAGACAATGCCATAAAACAAAATGTGTATGAACTGCTGTATGGAAAACAAATTTGCTCTGTAAAGTTTTACCCAAATCACAATAAAACTTTAAAAAAAAATCTTGTGAATCAAAGGACTTTATTAACAAAGTGAAGAGAGAACCCTCATAATGTAAGAAAATATTTGGAAATCATGTATCTGATAAGGGTTTAATATCCAGGATATATGTGGATCATACCAAATTATGGATAATATTGTAAAAAATGGGAATCCCTGAATACTTACCCATTCTCATGAGGAACCTGTACATAGACCAAGAGCTGTCATTCAAACAGAAAATGGATACTGAATGGTTTAAAATCAAGATGTGTGTACATCAGGGTTGTATCCTTTCACCATATGATTCATTCTGTATTCTGAGCAAATACTCCAAGAAGCTGGACGGTATGGAGAAGAATATGGCATCACGATTACAGGAACAACAATTAACAACCTGCAAAATGCAGATGAGACAACTTTTCTTGTCAACAGTGAAGATGACTTGAAACATTTACTGATGAAAGACAAAGACTCCGGCCTTCATCATAGATTACACCTCAACAGAAGGAAAATGAAAATCCTCACAAATGGACCAATAAGCAACATCATGCTAAATGGAGAAAAGACTGAAGTTGTCAGGGATTTCATTTGACTTGGATCCACATTCAACAATCCTGGAAGAAGCAGTCAGGAAATCATACATCATACTGCCTGGAAAATCTGCTGCAAAAGACTTCTATAAACTGTTAAGAAGCTAAGAGACCATTTTTAAGGCTAAGGTGCTCCTGATGCAAGCCATGGTGTTTTCAATCATCTCGTATGCATATGAAATCTGGATAATGAATAAGGAAGACCAAAAAAGAAATGATGCCTTCCAATTGTGGTGTAAAGAAGGGAAAGCCCCTCAATGAGATGGACTGACACCATGGCTGCAATGAAAGACTCCAACACGGCAAAGGGGGTTTCCGAGGCTGTAAATCTTTACGGAAGTAGACTGCCCCATAGTCCTTCCACAGAGCGGGTAGTGGGCTTGAACCGCTGTTTTCCTGGTTAGCAACCAATCGCCTTATCTGCTACGCCACCAGAGCTCCTGAACATTGTTGTTGTTGTTGTGATGTGCCGTGGAGTTGGACCCAACTCATAGCGACCCCTCCTTGGGTTGCCGAGGCAGTAACACTATGGAAGTAGACTGCCCAACCTTCCTTCCGAGGAGTGGCTGGCCCTTCTGGTTAGCAGTCAAGTGCCTTAGGCACTATGCTACCAGAGCTCCTTAACATTAAACACCCTTAAAAACATTACATCAGGGAGGCGTATGTTCCTCACCACAATCTCCCTTTTGTTGTAATACCAGGGACACTGAACAAAAGCCCCGCCTTGATGACTCACAGAAACCAAACGGGAGCACGGTGAGCCGCGGACTGGAGGAGGGGCGAGCAACGCATTTAGACTCAGGCTAACCACCTGGGGATTCCTTGAACCCTGTCAGCCTGCATTTCTCAATAACTCCAGCTGATGCTGACGCTGCTGGTGTGGGAGTCACACTATTGCTCCTCGAGGACTCCCACGATTTACCTGTTAATGCACCAAGAGACCCAGGTCAAGCCCACCTCGGCCCTACCTGAGGCCAGCAGAAACCAGCCAAGGCCCAGGCGGAAGTGGGAGGGAGAGCCGGACAGTCGGAGGGGGCGACGGCGGCAGAGAAAAGCGGCGGCGGCGGCAGGAAAACAGCAGCTGCGGCGGCCGCAGGAAAGCGGCAGCGACAGCGGGAGGGGCACAGCCCGGCTACCGGAAGCCAAGCGGCTCTGGAGCAGCACACGGAGGGCTAGAAGCCAGGACTGCGCAGGCAAGCGGGAGCAGCGCCCTAACACTCCGCCCCGAGGACTGTACCTGGGACTGGACCAAGCCAGAGGCGGACAGGCAGAAACCTACCACACCCTGGATCAGGAATGCGACATGTAACAGTGGCCTGCCAGGACGCGCATTTCCGCTTCCGGTTTCTGGGATTTTTTTTTTTTTTTTTTTTTAATATATAATATATATAAATATATGTTACATATATTTTTATATATGTATAAATATATAAATTTTTTTTTGACTGGTGCCAAAGGAAGGGGGTTTTCGGCAGAAATAGAGGGTTCCACCTAGTGACGGTGGGGTTCAGTGGCTTTTCTTTGGAGTTGGGATTTGTCCACGGCTGTCTGGCTCAGTGCCTAAGGATTTGACTGCTAACTAGAAGGTTGGCGGTTGGCAAAGATTTACTGCCTTGGAAACCCAATAGGAGTGTCTGTGAGTCCGATTCAACTGGGTGGCAGTGAGTGGGTGGGTTTTGTTTTTGGCTTTATGACAGGTGTTCTGGTGTTGTATTGGAGGAGGCATTCGGCTGCTAACCAAAAGGTAGGTGGTTCTACCCAGCTGCTCTGACAGGGAATCTTGAGGCAGTGGAATCCAATGGATACCAGTAGGTTTGATGTTTTCGACTTTGTGAGGAAGTTCTAGTGGCCTGGTGGTTAACAAATCTGTCTGGGGGGAAGTACAGCCAGAATACTCCTTAGAAGCAAGAATGGGCAGATTTTGTATCTTATACTTTGGTCATGTCAGAGGGGACCAATCCTGGAGAAGGATACCACGCTTGGTAGAGGGTCCATGAAAAAGGGTAAGACCCCCAACAAGGTAGATTGACACAATGGCTGCAAGGGTGGGCTCAAGCATAGCAACTACCGTAGCATGACACAGGACTAGTACTTCATTCTGTTGTACACAAGGCTGCTATGAGTCAGAATCAATTCCATGGCATCTACCAACAACAGCAACAGCCATTCCTCAGGAGAATGAAAGCTGTGGCAGTTTGCGTCCTTGAAGGTTACCGCCTTGGAAACTCGTAAGGAGAAATTTTCCCTCTCCTCCATGGTCCCTCTGAGTCAAAATCCACTCAATGTGTATAGCACAATTTTTCTTATTCATTTACTCATTCATTTTATTCTGTGGTTAAAGTTTGTATTATAACCCAGCATTTGGCCTATCTTGCTGAATATTTAACGTGGATCATAACAAATTATGGATAACATTGCAAAGAATGGGAATTCCAGAACACTTAATTGTGCTCATGAGGAAAATGTATAGAGATCAACAGGTGGTTGTTGGAACAGAACAAGGGGACACTGCATAGTTTAAAATCAGGAAAGGTGTACATCAGCGTTGTTGTATCCTTTTATCATACTTATATACAGTGACCAAATATTCCAAGAAGCTGGACTATATGAAGAACACAACACAAGGATTGGAGGAAGAACCATTATCAACCTGTGATATGCAGGTGACACAACCTTGCTTGCTGAAAGTGAAGAAGACTAATTGATGAAAATCAAAGGCTATAGTCTTCAATATGGATTACACCTCAACATAAAGAAAATAAAAATGGACCAATAAGCAACATGAACCAACATCAAGATAAATAGAGAAAAGATTAAAGTTGCCAAAGATTTCATTTTGCTTGGATCCACAATCAATGCCCATGGGATCAGCAGTGAAAAAATCAATTGACATACTACACCTGTGTAAATCTCCTACAGAAAGATCTCTTTAAAGTGTTAAGGAGCAAAGTTACCACTTTGAAGACTAAGGTATGCCTAACCCAACTCATGGTATTTTCAGTCACTTCATGTGAATGTGAAAGCTTGACAATGAATAAGGAAGACAGAACAAGACTTGATGAATTTGATTTGTGGTATTGGTGAAGAATATTGAAAATACCATGAACTGGGAGGAGTTCTGACAAGCTGGCAGAATAGGCAGACAGGCTACACAGACCCTCTGCAACAAACCAATGAGGAACCAATTGAAACTGATACAGATGATGATCCTAGAACCCTGAGCTTTGAAGGCAATGATAAAGAAGTTGTTTAAATATAAACTAGTAGAAGAACCTAAATGAAAACACTGAGTAAGGAGAAAAATGGAGCTGTGGACTACTGGCTGCCCTGAAGGCACAGCCATTTTGAATATATCCCTGTAGCAACCTAAGAATCAGCTCTGCTCACTAAAGACAGCATGGGCAAGAACTGCATTGGTGCCTGACAGCCAGAAAGGAAAACAGCAAAGAAGGAGGCAAGCAGACCTGTGAACTGCAGCTGGCTGTCCTGAGGGTGCAGCCATTTTGAAAATATTTGCAAATGGTAGGCAAGACTATTTTGAATATATGCAAGTGGTGTTCTTCCTAGATCATGATACAAGAGTGGGCTCTGCTTGCTGAGGACAGGACAGGCAGCTGCACTAGAGGCTGATGACTGGAAAAGGGGCAATATTCCCCTTGTTACTCTTATACTCCACACACTCTTGGTAAATAGAGGTATAGCCATCACCCACCTCCACCCACCTCCTTGACCAGCAGGAAATTAATCCTGTTTTCTGCCTTGACAGAGTCTGGATGCCATACCCTGCCCCCACAGTTTTGTTTTTGTTTGTTTTTATTCTTTTTTATCTCCTCCCCTCTTTTTTTTCCCTCTTTCTCATCCCTGGTTCATGTTTTTTTCTTTTCCATTTTGCTGGTTCCCTATTTTTTTTTTTCTTTCCTTCTTTTGGTTCTTCACATATTTTGCTTTTCCTTTTGGAGTTTTCCCATGTTTTTCTTTACTATTCCTTCGCTCTTGCTCTTTTCTCTCATTCCTCCTTCCCCAGATATTGTGGCTTTTTTTTTTTTCTTTCCTCTTTTTTTTTTTTTTGCATCATATTCCCTTCCTAATATATTTTGAAAAATATTCTGCTCATTTATTGCATTTTTTTGTCCTTGTTCCTGTTTGTTTATGCAATTTGAGTTTTTTGTTCTCTTGCTTTTATTTTATTTTATTTTTGTGGTT
The DNA here is from genome assembly GCF_000298275.1 of Orycteropus afer afer. Classification (NCBI taxonomy): domain Eukaryota; kingdom Metazoa; phylum Chordata; class Mammalia; order Tubulidentata; family Orycteropodidae; genus Orycteropus; species Orycteropus afer. The sequence continues at coordinate 2,067,654 of NW_006921992.1, read as the reverse complement.
TTTAAATCTTTTTTCCCTAACAAGTGGAAGACAGCAACTGTTCCAACACAACCCAAACATACCTGCACCTCCTGCAGCCCCCGCCACTGAGTGAGGGTTAATGCTTGCTTTTGCACCAAATGACCAACAATACACAGTGGGCAATACCAGCTCAACTCACCTTCAATTACTCCTTATAAACAGCTAACAGAGATCTGTGCACACACACTCATTCTTTTTCATACATTAAACATAAATATAAAACCAACACAATGTCTCGAAGACAACAGACTATCACAGTCTACAAGAACAAGCAAGATAAAGTAATAGAAACAAGGGACCAGGATGCAAACCCAGGAAACATCCCTGAGAAAGAAGCAGCATTGGAACTCCCTGATAAGGAAATCAAAAGAATTACATTTCAGTACCTTCAATGGACTGAGAGACAGAAAAAGGAAAACATTGACAAGATCAAGGAAAACAAAGACAAAATTAAGGAAAACACAGACAAAACTGTAGAACAATTTAGGAAAACAATATGAGAAGAAATTGACAAAATAAACAAAAAATTAGAAACAATACAAAACCAACAAATAGAAATCCATAAGATTAATATTAAGATTTCAAAATTATATAACATATATAACAGAACAGAACAGAAAGAAACACCCCCCCCCAAAAAAAAAAAACCCACAGAGAAAATTGCCCGAGACTTGTTGGAAGAGAATTTCCCTGATATGATCAAAGACAAGAGTATATCCATTCAAGAAGTCCAATGAACCCCAAATAGGAGATACCCTAAAAGAAAATCACTAAGACATATCATCATCAAACTCACCAAAACCAAAAACAAAGAATCCTGAAAGCAGAATGGAAAAAACAAAAAGTTACCTACAAGCAGCAACCAATAAGACTAAGCTCGGATTTCCTGGCAGAAACCATGCAGGTAAGAGGACAATGGGATGGTATATATAAAACTCTGAAAGAAAAAAATTTCCAACCAAGAATTATATACCCAGCAAAATAGCTTCTCAAATATAATGGTGAAATTAGGACATTTCCAGATAAGCAGAAATTAAGGGAATTTGTTAAAACCACACCAACCTTACAAGAGATGCTAAAGAGAGTTCTTTGGACAGAGAACCAACAACAGCAAACAACAACCGATCATTAACACACATGATGGATGGACCTAACTCAGAAACCAACCCAGTTATGGAAGTATCCAAAGTAAATAAGCCTACAAGATTGTAAACAGGGCATCAATTGGCAAATGAGGACAACTAGAAATCAGAAAGGGGGGAAAAATTGTGTAGTTACGGAATTTCTAAATGGTAGGGATATTAAGACAATTGCAAGATAGAACAGACTATTCTAAACATGGGAGGACAATTATGAATCACAGGGTAGCCTTAAAGAAAAGTGATAAATCTTGACATCAAAATACAACAGATGACAAGCAAATATTTAGCAATTACTAAAACAATAGCAATGAAGGAAGTGATAACATGATTCATAAACAAAACGAACTCAGCATAGAAAATTACATGGAACAAAGAAATCAGTAACACCATGAAAAAACACATGATAAAATGACAACAAGTTCATACTTGTCAATAATTACACTGAATGTCAGTGGATTAAAAGCACCACTCAAGAGGAGAGTTGCAGACTGGGTAAGAAAACATAACCCATCAATAGGTTCTCTATAAGAGACATACCTTAGTGACAAAGACAAAAATAGACTAAAAATCAAAGGTTGGAAAAAATATATCAAGCAAATGGCAATCATAAAAAAGAGCAGGAGTGGCAATATTAATTTCTGGTAAAAATGACTTTAAGACAAAAATCACCGTAACAAACAAGGAAGGACATTATACAATGATTAAAGGATCAATTGAATATGAATATATAACAATAATAAATATCTATGCACCCAATGAAAGAGCCCCAAAATACATAAATTACACTTTAACAGAATTGAAAAGACAAATAGATGACTCCACAGTCATAGTAGGAGATTTTAATACACCACTTTCAATCACAGATAAAACAACTGGAAAGAAACTCAGCAAAAATGCAGAAGAACTAAACAACATAATCCACCAACTTGACCTTATAC
>NW_006921992.1:2063763-2065013 GCF_000298275.1 Orycteropus afer afer | reverse complement strand
AAAAAAAAAAAAACCTACAGTCACCAGAAGAAAACATACAATAAAGATTCAAGAGAATAAATGAAACAAAATAGAAAATAGCAAAAAGCAACAAGACTAGAAGTTGTTTTTTTTAAAAGATTAAGAAAATGGACAAACCACTGGCAAATTTAACAAAGGAAAAGGAGGAGACAATACAAATAACACCAATTAGAAATGAATTGGGTGATGAAACTAGACGATAACTAGATGATTATGACCTTCTAAAAATTAAAATCTTGTGTGTATCAAAAACGTCTCCAAGAGTAAGAGAACCTACAATAAGGGAAAAAAAAAAAAATATTCACCAATGACATGTCAGACAAAGGACTTATCTCTAAAATTTATAGAAAACACCAACACCTCAGCATCAAAAAGACAAACAATCAGATTAAAAAATGGGTAGAAGACATAAACAGACACTTCACCAAACAAGATATTCAGGCAGCCAACAAACACAGGAAGAAATGTTTGTGATCATTAGCCAGTTTAAAAAAAACAAAAACAAAAACTCACTGCTGTCAAGTCGATGCCCACTCATAGCAACTCTCCCTTGGGTTTCTGAGGCAGTATCTCTACAGAAGTAGATTGTCCAGTCTTCCTTCTGAGAAGTGACTGGTGGGTTTGAACTGCCAGCCTTCTGGTTAGCAGTCAAATGCCTTAGGCATTACGCCACCAGAGCTCCCTAATCAAAACTACCATGAGATAACATCTCACCCCAGCATAACAGCAAAGTTTAGTAAGACAGAATGTAACAAATACTGGCAAGGGTATGGAGAGATTGGGACTCTCATGCACTGCTGGTGGGACTGTAAAATGATACAACCACTGCGGAAATTGGTATGGTTATTTCTTAAAAAGTTGAAGATAGAAATACCATTTGATCCAGTGATCCCATTACTACGTACATATCCTAAAGAAGTGAGAGGCAGGACAAGAACAGATATATGCACACCCATATCCATCCCAGTACTATTCACAATAGCAAAGAGATGGAAAAAACCTAAGTGCCCATCAACCGAGGTATGGATAAACTAACTGTGGTACATACACACAGTGGAATATTATGCAACCCTAAAGAATAATGTACAATCTGCAAAACACCACACAACGTGGATGAACTTGGAGGACATTATGCTGAGTGAAATAAATCCATCACAGAAGGACAGATATTGTATTAGTCTGCTAATGTAAAAAAGTCAAGGAAAGGTTTATACAAGGAAGGAAACTTT
>NW_006921992.1:2060854-2063623 GCF_000298275.1 Orycteropus afer afer | reverse complement strand
TGAGTTTATGCTAATAAGTGGTGGAATATTTTGGAAAAGAATAGCAATAAAGGTGGCACAAGATGAAAAGTGTCATTGTTGTCCCTGAGCTGCAAATGTGGAAGCTGTTAAGTTGGTGAATGTCTTGTGTATGTTTTCATCATAATAAAAGTGGGGGAGGGGGAAAAGGAAAAGAAAATAAATAAACCCATGAACTCCAAGAACGAAGAAATCTGTCTTGGAAGTGCACTCAGAAAGGGATTAAACTTGGAGATCTGGGGCAAAGTGGGAGAAAAATGTGGAGCAGAACTGAAAATTATTTTTTAAAAAACGACCAGGCTTACTAATCTAATAGAGACTGGTGACACCCCTGAGATTATGTCCTTGTCACTTTTTGGGCCTGGAATTGAGTTCACTTTCATGTCTTACCTTCCATCCAAACAACAGACAAGCCTATGGGGTGAACAATTATATCAGGTAGGTACGCTACTTAGAAAAATCAACCATGGGAGTTCAGAAGGCATCTCTGCAGGGAGACAGCTCAGAGGGGCAAGACTGCATAGGAAAGAAGGACACAGGGAAAAGGTAACCACAGGGAGGAAGTGGAAAGAGAGCTATTACATTGTGGGGAGTGCCATCAATGTCACAAAACAAAATGTGTATGACCTATTGAGTGGAAATTGAATTTGCTTTGTAAACTTTCACCCAAATTACAATAAAAGAAAACTCCTTACGGGCTTTTGTGTGAACAGAAATTTTCAGTAAATAGCTAGGAGTAGGATCACTGTGTTGTCTGGTAATGGCCAGTAAGTTTCCAAAGTGACCATACCATTTTGCATTTCAACCACTGAATAAAAGTTGCTGTGGCTCTACATCCTCAGTAACACTTGGAAGTCTCAGTCCTATTCTGTTTGTCATATCAATAGGTGGTAGTTGTATCTCAGGGAGCCCTGGTGGCCCAAAGTGTAAATGTTCAACTGCTAACCAAAAGGGCAGCAGTTCAAACTTATCAGTAGCTCCACAAGGGAAAAGAATTGGTGATCTACTCCCATAAAAATTATAGCTTAGAAAACCCAATGGTGCAGTTCTACTACAATCTAGGGTTTCTATAGTGTTAGTATGAGTCAGAATAGTCTCAACGGCACACAATGGTGGTATTTCATTGTGATTTGAATTTGTGCTTCCCTATTGTTACCTCCCAAAAGGCTCCATGCCTGGTGTGACTTGAGCCAAAAAAACACACTGAGACAAGGGGGACAGATGAAGCTCATGCTCTATAGTCTACTCTGACTTGGAGAGGGTACTTGTTGTCCGTGGAGTGGAGGGAGAGATGCAGACCCACCCTTGAAATTATCTCTGCCACACTTGAAGACGGGCAAGGTGTCGGTTCAGGGTGGGTGCATTGACCCCCACAACTACCATGCCCCAGGGACTCCCCTAGACACCTGGTGCAATTGTTTATTTTTTTAAATACATTTTATTGAAATATAATTCATGCAGTGAAATACACAAAATTAATGTGACATGGGTCATTGTTTTGGTTTTTTTGTTTGTTTTGGTCTTTTTTTTTTTTTTTTGGCAATGTTCTTTCCCCTGCCTTCCCACCCCTGGTAACCAACAAAGAAAGTTTCCTTCCATGTATAAACCATTCCATGACTTTTTATAATAATGAACTAATACTATATTTGTCCTTCTGTGATTGACATATTTCACTCAGCGTAATGTCTTTCAAGTTCATCCATGTTATGTGGTGTTTTGCAGATTCTACATTATTCCTGGACCCCTAGAGCCAGGAAAGAGAGGCAGCAGAGTGGCCAGGGACCACAGAACTGGCAGGATCCAGGTAAGGGGTGGGATAAGGCAGGCCCCAGCCCCCTAGAGCCAGGAAAGGGAGGGAGGGGAGTGGCTGGGGACCACAAACTGGCAGGTTCCAGGTAGGAATTAGGTAAGGAGAGGGCACAGAGGTTTCCAACAGCTAAGGGAGACAAACTTGTTGGTCAGTTTGTCATCCTGTGGGGCTTGTACGTTGCTGAGATGCTTGAGGCTGTGCCACTGGTGTTTCAAACGCCAGCAGAGTTGCACATGGTTCAGAGGTTTTTCAATGCAACTTACAGACTAAGACAGACTAGGAAAAAGGAAGAGGCCATCAATTTCTCAAAAACTGGCCAAGGAAAACCTTGTGAATAGCAGAGCAATAGTGCCTGATACATTACTGGGCAACTTTATGAATAGCTTGGAAACATTGTTCAACACAGTGCAGGAAGATGAGCCCCTTGGGTCGGAAGGCACTCAAAATAGGACTGGGAAAGAGCTGTCTCATCAGAGTAGAACCAACCTTAACGATAGGGATAAAGTAAGTCTTTCAGGACCTCCATTTGCTTACATGGCGTGATTCAAATTGAGGAGAAACAGCTGCAAACATCCATTAATAATTGGAACATGGAATGTATGAAGTATGAATCTAGGAAAACAGGAAGTTGTAAAAATGAAATGGAATGCATAAAGATTGATATCCTAGGCATTAGTGAACTCAAATAGACCAGTTTTGGGCATTTTGAATCAGACAACCATATAAACCACTATGCCAGGAATGACAAATTGAAGAAGAATGGTGTGGCATTCATCATCAAAAAGGATGTTTCAAGATCTGTCCTGAAGTACAATGCTGTCAGTGATAGGATAATATCCATACGTCTACAAGGAAGACCCGTTAATACTACTGTTATTCAAATTTACGCACCAACCACCAAAGCCAAAGATGAGGAAATTGAAGATTTTTATCAACTTCTG
>NW_006921992.1:2056499-2057999 GCF_000298275.1 Orycteropus afer afer | reverse complement strand
CTGCTTCTTTTGATGTTGACTTTGGATCCAAGTAAAATGAAATACCTGACCCCTTCAATCTTTTCCCCTCTTATCATGTTGCTTATTGGTACAGTTGTGGGGACTTTTTATTCTATGTTGAGGTGTAATCATACTGAAGGCTGTAGTCTTTGATCTTCATCAGTAAGTGCTTCAAGACATCTTCACTTTCAGCAATCCAAGTTGTATCATCTTCATATCACAGGTTGTTAATGGTTCTTCCTCCAATCCAGATGCCGTGTTCTTCGTGTATTCCGGCTTCTCAGATTCTCTGCTCACCATATAGATTGAGTAAGTATGGCAAAAGGATACAAATCTGATACACACCTTCCTAACATTTAACTGTGTAGCATGCCATTGTTCTGTTCAAAAGACAGCCTCTTGGTCTATGTACACATTCCTCATGAGCACAATTAAGTGTTCTGGCAGTTCAATGCTTTTGTGTAGTCAATAAAACACAAGTAAATATCTTCCTGGTTGGTATTCTTTGCTTTCAGCCAACATCAATTAGGCATCAACAATGTTATCCCTTGTTCCACATCCTCTTCTGAATCCAACTTGAATTCCTAGAAGTTCCCTGTCAATATACTCCTGCAAACGGTTTTAAATTATTGTCAGCAAAATTTTACTTGCATGTGATATTAATGACATTGTTCAATAATTTCCATATTCTGCTGGATCACCTCTCTTTGAAATGGATGCAAATAGGGTCTCTTACTGTAGGTTGGCCAGGTGGCTGTCTTCCAAATTTCTTGGCATAAACAAGTAAGTGCCTCCAGTGCTGTATCCATTCATTGAAACATCTCAATGTGTATTCCTTCAATTCCTGGAGCCTTGTTTTTCATCTATATCTTCATTGACACTTTGACTTTTTCCTTCAATGTCATTGGTTCTTGATTATATACTACCTCCTGAAATGGCTGAATGTTGACCGATTCTTTATAATATATCAATTCTGTGTATTCCTTCCATCTTCTTTGGATGCTTTGTGCATCATTCTGTATTTTGCCCATAGAATCCTTCAGGATTTCAATTCAAGGCTTGAATTTTGTCTTCATTTCTTTCAGCTTGAGAAATGCTGAATGATTTCTTCCCTTTTAGTTTTCTAATTACAAGGCTTTGTACATTTCATTATAATAATTTGCCTTCTCTAGCTGCTCTTTGAAATCTTCTGTTCAGCTCTTTTATCTTGTCATTTCTTCCATCGCTTTAGCTACTCTCTGATCAAGAGCAAGTTTCAGAGTCTCTTCTGACATCCATTTTGGTCTTTTCATCCTTCTGTTTTCATGATCTCTTGCTTTCTTCATGGATGATGTTCTTGATGTCATCTCACAGTTCTTCAGGTTTTCGGTCGCCAGTGCTCAGTGAATCAAATCTGTTCTTCACATGGTCTCTAAATTCAGGTGGAATATAATAAAGATCATATTTAGGCTCCCATGAGCCTGTTTTAACTTTCTTCTGCTTCAACATGAAATTGAATAA
>NW_006921992.1:2041433-2055749 GCF_000298275.1 Orycteropus afer afer | reverse complement strand
TTGAGTTGTGCCCCACCAGCAAATGGAGGTCCAGAAAGATTGACTACATTCACATCTCTAAGGTCAACTCTACTTTGGGGAGGTAGCTCTTCTCCTGTCGTATTTTGAGTGACTTCCAACTTGAGAGGCTCATCTTCTGGCATGAAATCACACAATGTTTCAGAGCAATTGATAAACTTTTCTAGAAGCATATCAGGCAGTGTTTCACTGCTATGCATAAGATTTTCACTGGCCAATTTCCTCAGAAGTTGGATGGCCCATCCTTCTTCCCAGTCTGTCTTAGTCTGGAAGCTCTGCTGAAACCTGTCCACCATGGGTAACCCTGCAGGTATTTAAATTGCTGCTGGCATAGCCTCCAGCATCCTAGCAACACACAAGCCACCACAGTATGACAAACTGACAGAGAAGTGGTGGGTTCAATAGGTTAGAAACTATTAAATCTTGTGGATGTAATTTGTGGATCCTTATGATTCCTGCAATGGTTGATGGGGCTTGTGTTTGTGTATCAGAGGGAAAAAATAATAATGCTGTTGATCTGGACTCTATCTTGTGGGATCTTTTGTTCAGATAAAAACAAAACATTTGCCATCGAGATGATGTTGACTCATAGTGACATGTGTGTCAGAGTATAAATGCACTTTATTGGGTTTGCAGGAACTGCCTTTTTGGAAGTAGATTGCCTGGCCTTTCCTCCAAGGCATCTCTGGATCCAACCTTTCTGTCAGTAGCCAAGCATGTAAATGTCACCCATGGACTCCCTAAGGGTCCTAGAGTTCTGCTTTCCCAGGGAGTCTTCACAGCCCTCTCTCTGCCTCCCTTGCTTCCTGTGTGGGACCTTCAGTGGTGCTCTGCCTCCATGTTACTGCCTGGTCTCTCTGTTAGCTGAGCTTTCTGTTCCCATCATGAGCTGCCCCGTCTATGATGTTGGCTGCCCCGGCTGGACCATAAATCTTTTCACTGTTAAAAGAGATTCAGTTTCCACTGCACACAACAGCCCAGACAAAATGGGGGAAACTGGGATTCATCTTTAGACTCAATTGGGAGTAAAGTCAAGAACAATCTAGTTTAGAGTTCACCACTTCATTGTTTGAAAATAAAATAATCACCTGGAGACTTTGAGATTAGAAAGAAAAAACCAATGCCTGTACCCCACTGAAGGAATTCCTATTCCACTGGTCGGGGATCCACCTTGGGCTTCAGAAATTTTGTGGTTGTTGGGTGATAGAGTCCATTCTAACTCTTAGTGACCCCATAAAACATAGTAGAACTGTACCACAGGGTTTTCGGGGCAAATGTTGATGGTTAGAACCCACACAGAAGCTCCTTGGAAGAAAAGTCCTGGTGATCACCTCTCTCGAAAGATTAAAGCCTGGAAAACCCTGAGACAGTTCTACTCTAGTCTATAGAGTAGCTCTGAATCAGAACCAACCTAATGGTAGTGAGTTTTTGGGGTTTCCCTTGACTATGACTCAAAGATTATCCATAATCTATCACCCAGTAACCAAGAATTCATTTATTTCTACTATGCTTGGTTGCAGATATAAATTAAACACAAACATTTCAATGTCCAAATTGAGATGTGCTGTAAGTGTGAAATATACACACATGCCAATCATTTCACAGGTATGATTTCTTAGCAGCACTAATAAACTAAGACAGCCACCCTTCTGAACACCCCTTCCCCTTGATACCAGTGGCAAAGAAAAGCACACTACTGATTACATGAAAAATCAGCCTGTCTACATCTCAACAAAACTGGAATTGTGGACTCCTGGTGACAATACAGAATGGCACAGCCTCTTTAAGGGCAAACAGGCAGTTTCTTACACAGTGAAACATATACTTACCATATGACAGTAATCTTTTCTGGGGATACATGCAAGTAAGTTCACATAAAACCTGTTCAGGAATGTTTATATCAGCTTTATTCATAATAACTAGAAATACAAAATGTCCTTCAACTGGCAAAAGCACAAACTATGCTATGGCCATACAATGGAATTCTAACCTTCAATTAAAGGAACCAAGCTGGAGGTATATTCATCATCATGGATGATTCTCAAACACATTATGCTATGTGAAAGGAGCTAGTATCAAAAGGCTACACACACAATGAATGGCATGTAGAGGGACAGCTGGTGAGGATTTATGGCCAAGCCTAAGTTTGACTAAAAGGGGCGGCACCAGGGATAATTTTGGTGGGAATTATGGTACTGTACTGTTCTGAACGTTTATTTTGCAAATGATTATGAGGCTTCATGCATTTGTCAACTCAGATTCCAAATGTAAATTACAGTTTTTAAACTGAAAAAGATAATGTAAAAAAATTCATAAAAAATGAAAAATGAATATAAAAAAACTGAAAACTGAGAAGCAAAATGAGAGACAGATTCAATTATAATTATCACCTTCAAGGGAGAATCCCTGGTAATGTCCTAGAATGGACTGTCTCGACAACATTATTGGCATTTATAAAATGTACATTAATACATAAATGTTTCACAACCTGACAGCATCACGTACACATTATTTTATACTCTGCTGCAGTGCAACAGGTTTCTCTTATACATGGTTGTTCTCGCTCTGCGTTTGTAACTCTGCAGACAATGATTGGTTGTGACACAGTCTGCCCTGTAATTGGTTTATTTACACACTTTGCAGGAATTAGTTGATTTGCTAATCAAATAGTGGCTTGACAATCCACCCAATGGTGGTGGTGGTGTTGTTATGTGCCATCGAATTAGACCTGACTCATAGCGAACACTCCTTGGGTTTCTGAGGCAGTTTCACTACAAAAGTAGATTGCCCACCCTTCCTTCCAAGGAGTGGCTGGTGGCTTCAAACAGCCAGCATACTGGTTAGCAGTCAAGTGCCTTAGGCACTATGCTACCTGAGCTCCTATCCACCCAATAGGATTGGATAATTTGCAGCCCAACAAGAGGTTGATAAGTCATTGCCCTGTAGAGAGAGCTATGACTTGAAATTGACCAGAAGTTTGCTTATTTAAGTGGCAAAACCGAAAAGGGGTATAAAGGGAGTAGGAGGGAACCTCCTAAAAGAGATGTAATATGGGAGAACAGCTGTAACACCCAGGAAGGGGCTCAGCAGCAGAGAGCTGGCAGCAGAAATGGCAGTGAAGACAGAAAACTGGTGCCAAGAAAGCAGCTGAGAGAGCTGAGTGGGCTGCTAAACAGGCCAGGAGTTGGGGCAGCTATCAGTAGAAAGGATGACACCAGGGAGGCAAACTGCAGATGTATGCTTGACTGAGAAGAGTCCATGGTAATTTAGTGTGCCTACAGAGGAAAAGGAATAACTAAAGGCCTTTCTACATTATGTTCATAAGCTTTGTCCTCACTAGGCCTTATTTTGTGTTGAGATAAGAGCTACGAATAATAGCTTTGTCACATTCCTTATATTCATGTCTCTCCACATTTGAGTTTACTGAGGTTCAATGAGAACTGAGGAATGACTAAAGCCTTTCCCATATTCTTTATGTTCATAAGCTCTCTCTCCAATGTCAGTTACATGCCTAGTAAGGGATGAGGACTCACTAAAGGATTTCCCACATTCTGTACATTTCTAATGTCTCTTTCCCTCTGTGTTCTTATTATTCTAGTAGGTGTTAGGAATCACTAAGGGACTTATGACATTCTTTAAATTCATAAGGTCTCCCTGTGAGTTTTTATATGAATAGTAAGGGATGAGGATTGCCTAAAGGCTTTTTTGCATTCCTTACATTCATAAGGCTTCTCTCCAGTGTGAATTCTTATATGTGCAGTGAGGGCTGAGGACTCAATAAAGGCTTTCCCACATACCTTACATTCATAAGGCCTCTCTCCAGTGTGAATTCTTACATGACTGGAGAGGGATGAGGACGAACTAAAGGTTTTCCCACACTCCTTGCATTCATAAGGTCTCTCCCCAGTGTGCCTTCTTAAATGGCAAGTGAGGTTGGAGGACTGAGAAAAAGCTTTCCCACATTCCTTACATTCATAAGGCCTCTCTCCACTGTGAATTCTTATGTGTTCAGTAAGGGTTGAGGAACGACTAAAGGCTTTGTTACATTCCATGCATTCATAAGGCTTCTCTACACTGTGAGTTCTTTTATGTTTAGTGAGGGTTGAGGAACAACTAAAGGCTTTCCCACATTCTTTACATTCGTAAGGCTTCTCTCCAGTGTGAATTCTCGTATGTGAAGTGAGAGATGAGGATTGAGTAAAGGCTTTCCCGCATTCTTTACATTCATAAGGCTTCTCTCCAGTGTGAACTCTTGTATGGTTAGTGAGGGATGTGGGGTCTTTAAAAGCTTGTTCACATTCCTTACATTTATAAGGTCTCTCTCCACTGTGAGTTCTTATATGTCTAGTGAGGGATGAGGAATGACTGAAGGCTTTCCCACATTCTTTACAATCATAAGGCTTATTTCCAGCATGAAATTTTTTATGTAAAAGGGATGATGAGGGATAGCTTTTCCAATGTGCTTTACATTCACACTTACAACCTCTCACATGTGTCCACAAAGATGAGAAACAACATAAATCTTCCTCATTTTCATTAAATTCATAGTGTTTCTCTACAGGAAGAGTTCCTAAAAGAGTGTTAAGGTCCGAGGGACAAATGCAGGCTTCTCTACGTTTCTGACATTGGTAACTATTGCAAACACACTGACAGCTGATATGATGTTTAAGTGATGAATGATCAACGAAGGATTTTCCACTCTTATGGCATTCAGAAGAATTTAGAACAGTAGGAGTTCTTTTGAACACAGGAAGATTAAGAATCAGGCTGAAGGTTTTTCCACCGTTATTTTCTTCATTGCTTTCAAAGAGGTTCTTTATCATATGACTTCTGTTAAAAACAGGCAGCATACTGTTAGGATTAAATCTGTTCCCATTTCACTATGACCAAACACAGTATATGTTTATGATTTTTGTTCTAAGTTGCCTCATGTTTCACAGGTTCGATCATCTTGCAGAGAGTCTACCATTAGTGTCAGAGGTTTTCCAAAATAAGAGGCTTTTTGGTAATTATTTTCAAGTGAAATATATTTCACATATTCAAAATCTAACTCATATTCATAAAAATATTCTGTGAAAATCATACACACACACATATACACACAAACAAATAACAAACTCACTGCCATCGAGTCGATTACGACTCATAGTGACCCTCAGTGGGTTTTCCAAGGCTGTGTATATTTATGGAAGTAGATTACCCTATCTTCCTTCCATAGAGTGCCTGGTGGGTTTGAAACATTGACCTTCTGGGTTAGCAGCCAAATGCTTTATCCACTATTTCACCGAAGCTCCATATATGTAGATACTGATGTCATGACACCTTAAGATTGTCTCCTGAGGCACTGCTCTCTCTCATGTGAATGATACTCACCTCATACATCTTCCCTGATTTTTATGCCAATCTTCAATGCCATCCAATTCACCTACTCCTAACTGAGAAAACGAACTGTCATTCTTCATGAATTCCAATATTAGATATTCACTTGATAACTTTTCTCCATCATTCAAGTTTTGACAAACTGACCCGATGATTGAAGTTGAGGGTCACAGTATGGAACAAAAAGGAAAGGAATGATTAGGAGGAAAAAGGCATCTGTGAGAAAATAAAGAATGACACATTTTGCTGTTTCAGGTCTTTGGTAATTGCAAAAATCAATTTTCTAGGAAATACTTCCATCAATTTTGAGAGCAACAATAAAAAAACAGATTGCAATTAGAGATAAATGTGCAAAATTCGTACACATTACATACGTAACGTGGAAACACTCAATGTGTATATAAGAGGGAAGAGGCAAGGTATTCCTCCGTGAACACAGGTGTGAGAGGATTGATCACAATCAGAAAAATAAGATCAGGCCTGTGAACTGCAGGCTCTTCAACATAAAAGAGATCTTTATTCCAATCCACTTCCTTCTATGCAGCACTGGTCCTGCACAGGATTCTTCCCCTTCTGGTGGTCCCTGACACAGTAGCTCTGGATGTCCTATTGTCACTCTCCTCAAATATTTCCCTTGCTTTTCTGAGACCAAAAATGGGTGTAGGTTACATGGAGAAAGCACAGCATGAGGAAAGACAGTGAAAAGTAACTAGTATTTCCCTACATTTAGACAATATTTGGACCTTCACAGTCTCTGGCAATGGGGAGGTATGAACTTATTTGCAGCAAAATAATCATGTGTCACTTCTAATAAACACAGTGAACATAAGGTCCTAAACAATAAATCTTCTCTCTGTTCTCTAAAGTAATGCCTGAATTCAATTCTCATACTGAAAGAGCCTCAAGGCTTTTAACAAGACAAATAAAAAGCCAGATTAATACATAGAGCTTTATGTGCAGCTCAAGCCATATTTAAGATCCACAGATGAAATTATCACACCTGTCCTGTTTAACAATGCAGTCCCATTCTTCAGTCCAAATACTGGAGCAAGGCTGATGAATAGGATATACATGCTCAGTTAATAATAAATCTACAAATGACATCATACTTACCTACTGAGATCAGGTTTCTGAAGGTTTCCATCATCACATCTTTGTAGAGTTTCCTCTGAGCAACATTCATCAAAGCCCACTCTTCCTGGGTAAAGTCCACAGCCACATCCTCAATGACCACTGAGTCCTAAAACACCACACATATTCTTGTTGAGCAAAATACCGTATTATTCCAGTGTGTGCAAAAGGATGTGGGAGACTGACAGTCTTGGGGAACTGAGAATTCATAGAAAATTGACACAAAGTTCTGGGTTGTATTAAAGTCTACTGTAGGGTTTAGGCATCAGGCTCATCCCACCACTATCTGTGTTCACTTCCTCCATTCTGTGTCATAGATTTAACAATACTTCCAACCCACTGATATCTCTCTACACTTGATGATCAATGCCTGTCTTATTCTCTCCACCTTTATGGACTAGAACACTCAGAGCATGGACCAGAAAGTAGAGAAATGCTCTACAAATGAAAGTCTTATGTCCACATTCAGATGACTTCCTTCTGAACAAAACAAAACAACACCACTTCCTTCAACAAGACCCACCAGAACACACAAAAACAGTGATCTTATTTTTCTGATTGAAAGCAGGATGAGATATAAACAACAGGGAAACATTGTAGGACTTGCAGCTTTTCCTTTTGCCCCTCATTAGTCATGAGAGGCCCAGGGGCCTAAATCAACAAACTCATAACTCTAAGCCCTGAGAAGCTTGTGTTTTCTGGACATCAACAAAGTTTTTCTAACATATATATGAAAAGAATAAAGCCTAAGAATAGTCAACAAAGTGCTGAGGAAAACAGAGGGTAAGTCTGAGACTACACCATTTACTCTGAAGCTACAGCAATCAAGAAAGACTCTGTGTGTGTGTGTGTGTGTGTGTGTCAGGTGCCATCGAGTTGCCTCCAACTCATAGCTACCCTACATACAACAGAACAAAACACTGCCTGGTCTTGCACCAGCCTCACAAGTGCTGTTATGCTTAATCCACTGTCATGATATTGTGTCAATCCAACTTGTTGAGGGTCTTCCTCTTCACCGACCCTCTACTTATCAAGCTGATATCCTTCTCCATGGAATGGTCCCTCCTGATAACATGTCCAAGGTACATGAGATGAAGTCTCACCATCTTTGTTTCTAAGGAGCATCCTGGCTGTACTTCTTCTGAGACAGATTTGTTCATCTATCTGGGAGTCAATATTCTTTGCCAATACCATAACTCAAAGGCATCAACTTTTCTTCAGCCTTCATGATCTAATGTCCAGCTTTTGTATGCTGGACATAATGACTTGAGGTACGGGAGATCTGAGAAGAGACTGTTCCAGGAAGAGGGAAGTGCCAGATCACAGATTAGAAAGTAGAACTGTTTTGTATGGTTTAGACAGAGCCAAAAGCCAGATGACTGAAGCAGTGAGATGCTGCAGAATAACAGTACAGGAATTTGGTGAGGCGATTGGCATCAGCAGGCATATCATGTTCTGGGGGAACTTTTTGGCAACTGAAAAGACGCTGGCACTTAATCTGAGTGAAATGGAGAGCAAATTTATACTTCAGAAAATACTATGTTTGCATAGTGAATATATTATGGTTTGGATTAGGTGTATCTTAGTCTTCAAAGTGACATCTTTGTCTTTTGAAACTTTAAAGACAGCTTTAAAGATATGTCCAATGCCACACGCCCTGGAGAGAACAATCATGGGAGAAGGAAGGGCTGCTTATGCACAGGGAGATAGCTCAGGGTGCAGAAGAGTATGAAGGGATGGACACCGGGAGGAGGTAACTATGGGGAGGAAGTGGGAGGGGAGCTGCTGCATTGTAAATTTTGGTCAATGACATGAGACAAAGTATATGTGAACTGCTGTATGAAAAGTGAATTTACTCTGTAAATCTTCACCCAAATCCTAATTTAAAAAAAAAAAAAAAAGATATGTCCAATGCAATATGTCATTTGATTTCTGGACTGCTGCTTTAATTTGCACGGATTATGGATTCAGTCAATATTTTCTTGGTTTCTTATCATGTTGCTTATTGGTCCAGTTGAGAGGATTTTTCTTTTATGTTGAGGTGTAATCCATACTGAAGGCTGCAGTCTTCGATCTTCATCAGTAAGTGCCTCAGGTCTTCTTCACTTTCAGAAAGCAAGGTGGTTTCATCTGCATATTTCCAGTTGTTAATAAGTCTTCCTATAATCCTGATGAAGGAGCTCTGGTGGTGTAGCGCCTAAGGCATGTGACTGCTAACCAGAAAGCCTGGAGGTTCAAATCCACCAGCCACTCCTCGGAAGGAAGGTTGGGCAATCTATTTCCATAGTGATACAGCCTCAGAAACCCAAGGAGGGGTCGCTTTGAGTCGGATCCGACTCAACGGCAGTGGGTTTGGTTTTCTTGGTATAATCCTGATGCTATGTTCTTCTTATAGTCCAGCTTCTTGAATTACTTGCTCAGCATATATTTTAAATAAATATGGTGAAAAGATACAACCCTGATACTCACCTTTCCTGATCTGAAACCATGCAGTATCATCTTGTTCTGTTTGAATGACTGCCTCTTGGTCTGTGTACATGATCCTCGTGAGTACAATTAAGTTTCTAGAATTCCCATTCTTCACAATGTTATCTATAATTTGTTATGACTCACACAGGTGAAAGTCTCTGAAAAGTCAATAAAACACAGGTAAATATCTTTCTGATATTCTTTGCTTTCAGCCAAGATGCATCTGACATCAGCAATGCTATCCCCTGTTCCATGTCTTCTTCTGAATTCAGCTTGAATTTCTTGCAGTTCCTTGTCAATACACTGCTGCACCTGTTTTTGAAGTATCTTCAACACGATTTTACTTGCATGTGATATTAATAATATTTTTCAACAACTTCCACATTCTGTTGAATCACTTTTCTTTGGAATGGACACAAATATGGATCTCTTCCAGTCAGGTGGCCAGGTAGCTGTCTTCCAAATTACTTGGCATAAAGCAGTGAATGCTTCCAATGCTACATCCTTTGGTTGAAACTTCTCAATCAGTATTCTGGCATTCCTCTAGTCTCATTTTTCACCAATGCCTTCACTGCAGCTTGGATACTTTTGGTTCTTGATCATTTACACTTTCTGAAATGGCTGAATGTTGACCAATACTTTTTGCTACAGTGACTCTGTGTATTCCTTCCATCTTCTTTTGATGTCTTCTGCAACAAACAATAACTTGAAAGACCAGACAAGTTCTGGGATGACATAAAGAACATCATGCATGAAAAAACAAAAAAGGACATTAAAAAGACAGGAAATGAAGAGAAAACCAAAATAAATGTCAGAAGAGACTGTGAAACTTGCTCTTGAAAGAAGACTAGCTAAAGTGAATGGAAAAAATGATGAGATGAAAGCTGAATGGATTTCAAATCGTAGCTTGAAAAGACGAAGTAAATTATTATAATAAAATATGCAATGACTTAGAGTCAGAAAACCAGAAGAGAAGAACATGTTCAGCATTTCTCAAGCTGAAAGAACTGAGATTAGAAAGCAGAACTGTTTTGTGTGGGTTAGGCAGAGCCAAAAGCCAGCATGACTGAAGCAGTGAGATGCGATAGAATAACAGTAGAGGAATTTGGTGAGATGATTGGGATCAGCAGGCATATCGTGCTCTGGGGAAACTTTTTCGCAACTGAAAAGACTCTGGCATTTAATCTGAGTGAAATGTAGAGCAAATTTATACTTCAGAGTAGTGGAGGAAATGGATATAAGAGCTCATAAAGAACGTGTGTGTAGGGGTCAAATGTAAAAGCTGAGAGATATGTTAGAAGCTTATGGCTACAATCAGTTAAGAGATGATGATGGTTGACAGTGGTGCTAAAAGTGATGTATGCAAGGGATGGCCCTAGACTTTTAGAGTAGAGGCAACAGAATTTCCTGATGGACTGAAGTTGGAGTGTGAGACAAAGAGGTGCAAAGGATGCATCTGAGAGTTTTTCCTGTGAAAACTGGAAGAATGGCATACCATTTACTTAGATGTGGAAGCTTATACAGGGGGAACACTTTGTGGCAAGAATAAAAGGGTGACCTGGAGCATTTTGAGAACACAGTGAGGATAAGCTATCCAAGAGGGGAAGACATATGAAAATGAAAGTCTTTAAAAGAATTCTATGCAATAGAAATGATTAGTCTCTTTAACAGATGGTGCTGGGACCACTGGACTTCCCCATGTGAAAGAAGTTGGATCCCTATGTCACGGGATGAAACTGAATTCAAAATGGATCACAGACCAAAATATAAGAGCAAAAACCATAAAAGTACTGTTTATAATAGCCACAAGATACAATCTTTCCAAATATCTTTAAGAAACAGAATTGTTAAATTATTATACTCATATAAGAGAATACTACTGAACAGGATGAATGGATCTTGGAAGAGTCTTCCTAATGTCAATTTAAACTGAAGGAGTTGACATAAAAAGTACGTATCATATCATTCTATTTGCTTATGATACAAAAATACCAAAAAGGACAATATATTGATTTGAGATACATACATAAAAGCAAGAATGGCAAAACTTTGTCTTGTTCACTTGAACATGTCATCAGATAGACCAATCCCTAGAAAAGGACACCTTGTTTGGTAAAGCAGAAGTTCAGTGAAAACAAGGCAAAGTGTCCTTTAGATGGACTGACACACAGCACCAACGGGCTGAATCATATCAAGGACCATGAAGATAGCGTAAAACTGAGCATCATTTTATATGGTGATTGCAGTATAGTAATTAGTTAGTGTGGCTTTTCTACCCATAAGTCATTGTAAACTCAGTGGTGGAATGAGCAACTGAGGAGCTCCTGATTGTAAATGTTATCCACCTGGGTTATTTCTGTTGGGCATGGCACAATACAATGTTCTGGGAGGTTCCCACTCTCTCTCACGTGCTTAGAGTTCTGATGCTGTGATTGGCTAGTTTGACCACCCTTCCAGGCTCAAAAGGAGGCCTCCTGGAGGCAGAACTCTCTCTGACTGCTGGTTGAGGAAGACGTGCTGCTGAAAGAGACATGGGCTCCTGAGACACGTGTTGCTGGGAAAGAGGCACAAGAGACACGCATCGCTGAGTGAGACACCGAGGGACATGCACTGCTGGGAAAGAGACTGTGAGAGACTGTTGGCTGAGGGATGGTGGGCTGGGAGAGAGACTGAGCATTTTTTCCTGAACTTGAATTATAGCCTGTGGTGCTTCCCTAATAAACCGCACAATCTGTGAGCTCTGTGTGGCCACTGCAGTGAATTATCAAACCCAGGAGATAGGTGTGGGTGCTTTGGGAGGAATGGTTGGAGAAAGGGCTGGAGGGAGGCAGCATGTCTGGCCTGGCAGGAATAGGCCTTGGGTTACTGCTGGTAATCCTGTCTTCCTCTTGTGGGATTAGAGGAGGTCAGAACATGTGGGCTCCTTGCCGTTTTTGCAGTGATACATAAGGTTGCCATGGCTCATGCCACCTTGATAGCATGTAACAATGACACAGATGATAAAATATAAAGAAAAGCAAAGAAATGATCATCATAAACACTGAGATACCCTTGATTACATCCAGAGGGTGAGTGGAGATTGTGACTAAAAATCAACATATAGGGAATGTGTGTGTAGTATGGGGTAACTCCACTACATGGATTTTCAGTCTATATTTAACACAGATATGCATCTATTACAATGTTTTCATGTATGTCAAAAATACTCAAATTTAGAAACAGAAATGCACATGTAAAATTTATAAATCAGCATATACACAAATCAACCACCAAAGTCCATACACCCAGAAAGTTCAACACTATCCCAGTAAAAGCAAAAGAAAGATGTTCATTACTCCATTCCTATTCAACTACCAACCATAGAGGTGTACCAGTACACATCGAAAAGAAAAAGAAAAACATAAAGAAACAGGAATGTTAAAGAAAGAAAGAAAGAAAGCCTCATTCTATTTGAAAAGTTAAATAATTGTATATGTAGAAGCTCAACAGATGATTAGAAGACTGAGAAAATTTAGCAATTTTTTCAGATTACAAAATAAGTACCAAAGTTTCTTTTAAATGTTTCGTTTATACACACTAGCACCAAGCAGAGAGTCAGCAAAGAAGGGAAGCCCTTAACGAGATGGACTGACACACCAGCTGCCATCCTGGGCTCAAGCACAGAAATTGTAAAGATGGTGCAGAACCAGGCAGTGTTTCCTTCTGTTGTACACAGGGTCGCTATGAGTCGGGGCTGACTCGACGGCACACAACAACAACAACAGTAGTTGAGAAATTACTTGTTAAAAGGTAGCATGTATTTTAATTAAAATAAAAAGTACCAAAAACAAAACCTGTTGTCAAGTCGATCCTGACTCATGAGGACCCTACAGGACAGAGTAGAACTGCACCACAGGGTGTCCAAGGCTGTAACTCTTTATGGAAGCACACTGCTTCATCTGTCTCCCATGGAGCAGCTGGTGGCTTTGAACTGCTGACCTCTCGGTTAGTAGCTGAGCACTTCAACCACAGCACCACCAGGCCTCCTTTACTGAGCCACTCCTTAAAAGGTACCAAAAAGAGTGCAATTAAGTAAACAAAAGATCCAATGACAAATTTAGAAATGTTATTAAATTATATCCAAACAGACTGAAATAAATAAAAAGAGAGAACATGCTCTTGGAAAACTGTGCTCCACAAACAGATCGTTATTCCCAATGCACTTCCACAAAATGCCAACTAAATGTTTTTGTGTTCTTTAAAGAACATTACCAAACTTGAAAGGAATGTAATTTAAATATATTAATTTTACAAAGTCAGGTAAAAAGCTTTCATTTTGATTTAACTTCTCTTAGTTCAGAACTTTTAGGCCTAAACTTTTGGTACTTGTACCTTAGAAATGTACATTTATATTCACTGATCAGGCTTTGTAAAAGCAAAATACTGTAAACAGTCAAAGTGTCCCTTCACAGTGAAATGGTTTAAAACAACAAGAAAACTAAGATCAACTATGCCATATTATGGAGTTTCGTAAGACTTTAGATTTAAGCTTGTTATACATTTTTAGAAGGTCCTTGGGTTGCATAAGTATTTTGCCCTTGACTACTAATCAAAAGGTTGACTGCTTGAACTTACCCAGTGGTGCCATGGAAGAAGGCGTGGAAATTTGCTTTCCAAATGATGAAGACCGAGAAGAGCCTATGGAGCTCATACATAGTTATACTGTGTAACACATGAGATCGCCACTAGAACTGATTTCCAGAGATAGGGGTTTGAGTTTTTTACTTTCATATTGTTCAAGTTAGGAAAGGGGACCTTGATGGCAGAAATGGCTAAGCCCTGGACTACTAACCAAAATGTTGGCCATTCAAACCCAATCAGAGACACACTGGAAGAAAGGCCTGGCATTCTCCTTCTGAAAGGTCACTGCTTTGAAATCTGGTCTAATATGCAAGGCATCGTCTCCAAACCAACTTTGTTGTTAGCTGCCAATGCTTCTTCCATGACAGATTTGTTCGTTCTTCTAGCAGCCTATGGTATACTCAATATTCTTCACCAACATGACTCAAAGTAACAAAGCAGGGTAAGAAAAAATTTCTATGTATATTTGCTTGCTTTTACATTTTGTTGTTGTTGTTATGCGCGGTTGAGTCGGCTTCAACTCACAGCAACCCCACGTACAACAGAATGAACACTGCCCAGTGGTGCACCATCCTCTTGTTGAGGGTCTTCCCCTTTTTCACTGACCCTCCTCTTTCCCAAGCATGATATCCTTCTCCAGGGAATGGTCTCATCTGACATGACCAAAGTAGGTGAGATGAAGTCTGGCCATTCTCACTT
>NW_006921992.1:2039762-2040308 GCF_000298275.1 Orycteropus afer afer | reverse complement strand
ATCAATAAATTGAGAAACTCACATTTGAAATAGACAAACTGATCTTGAAAATTTTTTCCAGTGGTGGAAACTGTAAACATAAGAACTTAAAAACAGACAAGTTATATATTGAGTCTCTAGCACAGAAGTCTACTTCAATTTTATATTCTAATTCAAGACTGTAGACAGTGGTTGAAATTATAGGCATTTAATACAAGCTCTAGTTACAGGGAGCCCTGGTGTCACAGAGGTTAAATAAAGTGTTTGGCTGCTAATCTAAAGGTTGGCAGTTCAAACTCACCAGCCACTCAATGTGAGAAAGATGCAGCACTCTGCTTACATGAAGATTACAGCCTTGGAAACCCTGCTACCCAGTTCTACCGTCCTACAGGGTTGCTAAGAATCAAAATTGACTCAACAGCAATGGGACTGGTTCATTTTGTCTAGAGACAGGTAGGTGGGAGGAACCAGATTAGGGTGATGAAGGGTTAATCAATTCACAGCTGACCATAAGCAACGGCCAACTTGTCTGTCAAGATTTATTGACCTTCAAACAATAAACAGAAG
>NW_006921992.1:2012574-2013641 GCF_000298275.1 Orycteropus afer afer | reverse complement strand
CAAAATTCTATCATGCGACCTCCAGCATTATTTCCATCACCAAGGCCAAATTTTCCAACTACCAGTGATTCTTCTTTGTTCCAACTTTTGCATTCCAGTCACTAGTGATAAGCAACACATCTTGATTGCATGTTTGGTCAATTTCAGACTGCAGAAGTTGATAAAACTCTTCAATTTCCTCATCTTTGGCTTTGGTGGTTGGTGTGTAAATTTGAATAATAGTAGTATTAATTGGTCTTTCTTGTAGGTGTATAGATATTATCCTATCACTGACAACATTGTACTTCAGGATAGATCTTGATACATTCTTCATGACAATGAATGCCACTTCCTTCCTCTTCAATTTGTCATTCCTGGCATAGAAGATCATATTATTGTCTGATTCAAAATGGCCAAAACCAGTCCATTTCAGCTCATTGATGCCTAGGTTATCAAACTTTATGCATTCCATTTCATTTTTAACAACTTGAAGTATTCCTAGATTCCTACTTCATACATTCCATGTTCCAATAATTAATGGATGTTTGCAGCTGTTTTTTCTCATTTTGAGTCATGCCACATCAGGAAATGGAGGTCCTGAAAGCTTTACTCTCTCCACTTCACTCAGGTCAGCTCCACTCTGAGGAGGCAGCTCTTCCCCAGTCATATCTTGAGTGCCCTCTGACCTGAGGGGCTCATCTTCTGGCACTATATTGGACAATGCTACAGGCTATTCATAAAGTTTTCCAGTAGTATATTAGTGTTTGACTGCTATTCTTAAGGTTTTTACTGGCCAATTCTTTGAGAAGTGGATGGCCTCTTCCTTCTTCCGAGTCTGTCTTAGTCTGGAGGCTTCACTGAAACCTGTCCACCATGGGGAACCCTGCTGGCATTTGAAACACCAGTGGCATAGCCTTCAGCCTCACAGCAACACGCAAGCCACCACAACAAGAGAAACTGACAGGCAAGTTTGTCTCTCTTAGCTGTTCCAAACCACTCCACTCACTTCCTGGTCTCCCTCAGTGCTCCAAACCCCCACCCACCCCACTTCGTGATCTGTCTCTTCCCTCACCTGCTCTGAACCACAC
>NW_006921992.1:2005296-2010614 GCF_000298275.1 Orycteropus afer afer | reverse complement strand
TGAGGCAGTCTGCTTCCATAAATATTTACATACTTGAAAACCCTGCAGAACAGTTCTACTTTGTCCTATAGTTATTCTAGTCACTATGAGTCAGAACTGACTCAGTGGCAGTGGATTTTTTTCTTTTATTGGCTAGACAAAGGCATAGGGGCATTGGTGGCTCAGTGGTAGATTCAGACCTTCCATTCAGGAGACCCAGGTTCCATTCCCAGCCAATACACCTCTTATGCAGCCACCAAGCCCCTGTCAGTGAGGCTTAGATGTTGCTATGATGATGAACAGGTTTCAGTGCAGCTTCCAATAAGGTTGACTAGGAAGAAAGCCCTGGTGATCTACTTCCAAAGATCAGTGAACACCCCTTGGATCACAACAATCTGTTACCATTGTATATGGGTTGCCATGAGTTGGTGGCTTATGTGGTGATGTTGTAGGAAAACAAGGTCCTTTCTCCCTGTCACAAAGAGCCAATGGTCACAACAGATTGAAGTGGGAAAGCAAAAGGTTTGTTGAGTATTGATACACAAGGAGACAGACAGAATTGTTTCTCCAAAATGTCTGTTTCCTCAAGCAAAGGGGTAAACATGATTATATAGGGAAATGAGAAGGGGGTTGAAGATCCCTTGGGCTGCCAGGAATGTCTTGTTCTTCTCTTCTCTGGTTACTCCAGGCTCAGGATCCCTTTTCCCAGGGTTGCCTTGCTTCATGGGCTGTGGTTCTCAGCTGAACCCAGTCATGGGACAAGGTTATGGTCAGAAGAATACATGATTGAAAGTAGCAAATGTAAAGAGGTTGGCTATTCTATTTATTTAAAAAAAAAAAAAGCAAAAGAGGGGAAAATTGCAAGTTAGTCACTATGATGAATGTCTACTTTCATCATGCCTGCTAGACTGTGAAAGGAGCTCTGGTAACGTAGTGCCTAAGGCACTTGACTGCTAACCAGAAGTCTGGCAGTTCAAACCCACCAGCCACTCCTTGAAAGGAAGATGGGGCAACCTACTTCTGTAGTGATACTGCCTCGGAAACCCAAGGAGGGGTCGCTATGAGTCGGGTCCAACTCAACGGCACGTAACAACAACAACAGTCTGTGAAAGTTCTACAGTTTTCAGTGAGGGGCCCCTTCTGCCTTCCACTGCAGCCTTCAACAATGGCAGCTAACAAAAAGAGAGTCAGTGAAAAAGAGGAAGACTCAACAAGATGGACTGACAGACACAGAGGCTGCAAAAGTGGGCTCAAACATAGCAATGGTTGTGAGAATAGTGTAGAATGGGCAGGGCTTCATGCTGCTGTAAACAGAGTCACTATGACAGAACCAACTCAGCTGCATCTAACAACAGCAACATCAACAGAAAAACTCACAGATGGGAAAATCCAAAGTGAGGAGTCAGGGATGGACTTTCCGAGGGCAAAGGGAAACTTAACTCTGGAGGCAACAACCCCTCATGCAAATTTTTTAAACTCTTTATTGTGATTTGGTGAAAGTTTGCAAAGCGAATAAGTTTTCCACTCAATAATTCATACACATTTTGTTCCATATCATTGATTACAGTCCCCACAATGTAACATCACTCATCCCGCTTCTTCCCCGTGTTTATCATTTCCATTTGTGGTAGTTAAGGTTTTGTGTTCACTTGACTGGGCCATGATTCTAAGTGGTTTAGCAGTTGAGATGTAGTCATCCCCTATGATGAGAGCTCATGCAATTCCATCACCTCCATGATGAGATCTGCTGTGAGCAGTCAATCATTGAAAGGGAGTTTCCTTTGGGGCATGGCTTGCTTCCAGTGTATATGGAAAAGTTTTTGGAAAGGTCCCTGGCTTTTTGTTGGGGATCTTCCATTTGGCTCATCATCATCTGGACTTGAACCAGTGGCCTACTTAATTGCCTGCTGATCTCAAGATCGTGGCCTTTGCAACCTGTGAATAAACAGCCTGCCATTTTACCTGGCAAGCTAGGATTCATCAGCCTCTGAGACTAGTAGCCCACTGTATTGCCTACCACTTATGAGTTTGTCAGCCCCTGCAGCTGTGGGAGTCAGATTTGTGGTTTTGCTTCTCTAGATAACCGAGCCTAAGACATTATACCTCCTTCTTTCTTAATTTTCCAGCTTCTGACCTTAGCCCTTTAGCCCTCATGCAAATTTAAGCCAAAGATGTTGGTGGTGTTCTTAGATGCCGTTGAGTGGACTCCAACTCATATTGACCCTATGCTGAACAGAAGGAAACACTGCCCACATACACTCATGTCTTAAGCTAGGTTCTCTAGAGAAGCAAACTAGTGTAATATATATATTTGTTGTTAGGTGCCATCAAGTCAGCTCCAAATCAAAGTGACCCTATGTACAACAGAATGAAACACTGCCCAATTTTACACCATCCTCACAATGCTTGCTATACCTGAGCCCATCGTTGTAGCCATTTTGTCAATCCATCTTGTTGAGGGTCTTTCCTTTAGCTGACCCTCTTTTTTACCAAGCATGATATCCTTCTCTGGGGAATGGTCCCTCTGGCAACATGACCAAAGTAAGTGATACCAAGTCAGGCCATTCTCACTTCCAAGGAGCATTCCTACTTCACTTATTTCAGGACAGATTTGTTCATTCTTCTGACAGCCCATGGTATGTTCAGTATTCTTCCTCATCACAACAATTCAAAGGCACCATTTCTGCTTCAGTCTTCCTTATTCATTGTCCAGCCTTCACATGCATATGACCCTACACGTGTCAGAGTGGAACTATGCTCCACAGGATTGTCAATGGCTAATTGTTCAGAAACAGATCACCAGGTTTTTCTTCTGAGGTGCCTCTGGGTGGACTTGAACCTTCAGCCTTTTAGTTAGTAGCTGAATATGTCACCTACTTGCACCACCTAGGGCCTCCTCTAGTCTGGAAAGGATTAAAAATTAATTAAGATGGTCACCAAGGAGCCCTGGTGGCTGCGTTTAAACACTCGACTGCTAACCAAACGTCTTATAGTCTGAACCAACTGATCCATGGGAGAAAGATGTAATAATCTGCTTCCATAAAGATTTAAACCCTTGGAGACCCTATGGAGCAGTTCCACTCTGTCACATTGAGTTGCTATGAGTTTGATTTCACTCAAAGGTCACAGGATTTGGTTTCAAGGTGGTTACTTAATATTTATACAAAAATCTCTAGCTTCAATAGTTTGTTGTTGTTGATAGGTGCCATCGAGTTGGCTCTGACTCATAGAGACCCTATGTATAAAAGATTGAAACACTGCCAGGTCATTCACCATCTTCACAATCCTTGCTATACCTCAGCCCATCATTGCAGCCACTGTGTCAATCCACCTCATTGAAGGACTTCCCCTTTTTCACTGACCCTCCACTTTACCAAGCATGATATCCTTCTCCAGTGAATGGTCCCTTCTGACAACATGATCAAAGTAGGTAAGACAAAGTCTGGCCATTCTTGCTTCCAAGGAACATTCCGGCTGCACTTCTTCCAGCATAGATATGGTCATTCTTTTGGCAGTCCATGGTAATTTCAGTGTTCTTTGCCAACACCACAACTCAAAAGCATCAAGTCTTCTTCACTCTTCTTATTCAATGTCCAACTTTCACATGCATATGAGGTGATTGAAAATACCATGGCTTGGGTTGGGCATTCCTTAGTCTTCAAAGAGACATCTTTGTTCTTCAGCACTTTAACGAGGCCTTTTGCAGCAGATTTGCCCAGTGCAATAGGTTGTCTGATTTCCTCACTGCTGCTTCCATTAGTGTTGGTTGTGGATCCAAGTAATATGACATCTTTTGACAACTTCAATCTTTTCTCCATTTATCATGATGCTGCTCATTGGCCCAGTTACCAGCATTTTCACTTTCTTTATGCTGAGATGTAATCCATACTGGAGACTGCAGTCTTTAATCTTCATCAGTAAATGCTTCAAGTCATCTTCACTTTCAGCAAGCAAGGTTGAGTGGTCTGCATATTGCAGGTTGTTAATAAGTCTTCTTCCAATCCTGATGCCACGTTCTTCTTCATATAAGCTAGCTTCTCTGATTATTCGCACAACATACAGATTGAATAAGTATGGTGAAAGGATACAACCCTGACGCACTCCCTTCCTGATTTTAAACCATGCAGTATCCCCTTGTTCCGTTCAAACAACAGCCTCCTAGTCTATGTACAGGTTCCTCATGAGCACAATCAATCATTCTCAAATTCCCATTCTTCTCAATGTTATCCATAATCTGTTGTGATCCACACAGTCAAATGCTTTTGCATAGTCAATAAAACACAAGTGAACATCTTTCTGGTATTCTTTGCTTTCAGCCAAGATTCATCTGACATCTGTAATGATATCCCTCATACCATGTCTTCTTCTAAATCCGGCTTGCATATCTGGAAGTTCCCTGTCAATATATTGCTGCAACCATTTTGAATTATTTTCAGCAAAATTTTGCTTGCATGTGATATTAATAATATTGTTCTATAATTTCCACATTCTGTTGGATCATTTTTCTTTGGAATGGGTACAAATATGGATCTCTTCCAGTCAGTTGGCCAGCTAGCTGTCTTCCAAATTTCTTGGAAATTCCTTCCAGCACAGTATCCATTTGTTGAAACATCTCAATAGGTATTCTGTCAATTCCTGGAACCTTGTGTTTCACCAATTCCTTCAGTGTAGCTTAGACTTCTTCCTTCAATACCATTAATTCTTGATATATGCCACTTCCTGAAATAGCTGAACATCGAACAATTCTTTTTTGTACAGTGATTCTGTCTATGCCTTCCTTCTTCTTTGGATGCTTCCTGCATCATTCAATATTTTGCCCATAGAATCTTTCAATATTGCAACTCAAGGCTTAAATTTCTTCCTCAGTTCTTTCAGCTTGAGAAATGTCAAGTGTATTCCTCCTTTTTGGTTCTTTAACTCCAGGTCTTTGCACATTTCATTATAATAATTTACTTTGTCTTCTAGAGATGTTCTTTGAAATCTTCTGTTCAGATCTTTTATCTTGCCATTTCTTTCATTTGCTTTAGGTAGTCTCCATTCAAGAGCAAGTTTCAGAGTTTCTTCTGACATCCATTTTGTTCTATTCTTCTGTTCCTGTCTTTTTAATGACCTTTTGCTCTTTTCTTGTGTGGTGTTCTTGATGTCATCCCACAATTATCTGGTTGTCAGTCGTTGGTGTGCAATGCATCAAATCTATTCTTCAGATGGTCTCTAAATCCAGGTGGGGTATAAGAAAGGTCATATTTTAGCTCTCATGGACTTGTTTGAATTGTCTTCAGCTTCAACTTGAACTTGCATAGGGGCAATTGCTGGTCTGTTCCACAGTCCGCTCATAGCTT
>NW_006921992.1:1999051-2001561 GCF_000298275.1 Orycteropus afer afer | reverse complement strand
GAATAAACCACCAATGCCTGCACCCCACTAAAAGGAATTCCTACTCCATTGGTCTGGGATGCTTCTTGGGCTTTAGGAATTCTGTTGGTGTTGAAGGGTGCCATGGGGTCCATTCCAATTCCTAGCAATTCCACAAGACAGAGTAGAACTGCACCATAGGTTTTTCTAGGGTAAGGTTGATGGTTAGAACCCACTCAGAGACTCTTCAGAAGAAAAGCACTGGTAATCAGCTCCCTCAAAGATTGAATCCTGGGAAACCACACAGGGCAGTTCTCTCTATTCTATAGAGTAGCTCTGAGCCAGAATTGAGTTGATCGTAGCGAGTTTTTTCTATCAGTTTATTGCTTTTGGGTTTTGTTTTTTCTTTTATTTCTTTGCCCAAATATCAAACCTAAGAGAATTCTTTATTGAGGTGAAATCCACATTACATTAAATTAGCTACATTAAATTAAACATATCAGTGACATTTAGTGATTTGGTGTATTCATAATGTTCTGCACCCACTACCTCTGCCTAGTTCTAAAATATTTTCATCACCCTAAAATAGTACCCCTTACCCACCATGCAATTACTCCCCATCCTCCCTTCATCCAGCTCCTGGAAACCACCAATCTGCATATTTTTTCCAGAAGAAATTTCATTCAGAACCACCAAAAAAAAAAGTTTAAGTTGCTTGGGGTGAGATTAGGATGAAAAATGAGCTCCTGAAAGCCAATGATTAGCACTACCCAGAGGCATTTTCACAAGCTTTATTACTTACATGGTAATTAGGATGCAGGGGAATTGGCTAAGAGTCTCATCATAGGATTGTCTCCCTCAGACCCTTGCCCCAGGGAGTTGACATGGAACCCTTCTTTACACACACCCCATGGTGCACTGTAGACAAAAGACAAGGGACAAAGGGACTAAGAGCTTATATACCTTAAACTGAGGGGTATATGTGCAGAAGTGATAAAAGACGAAGGGGGTAAGAGGAAGGTGCCTTTGCTCAGGTTCAGATGGTCTGGCCACCCAGGTACCAGGAATGAGTCTTTGTTCAGGGGCAAACAGCATAGCCTTCCTATGACCAAGGTGCATAACCAGAAAGAACAGTCCTTGCCTTCTAACTACAAAATTAATTGTGTAAGCCTACATTTTCTGATCAATGATCCTGAAGGTCAAAATTTACCAGGAGAAACGTCTTCCTCTGGGGTGCACACTCAGTGTAATTAAGTAGTCATGGAGACGGTGAGAAGCCAAACAGACACTGGGGAAGTAGCTGCTCCCTCTGTATTGTTCTTGATTAAAAAATGAGCGCACTTTAATTAACAGTGAACATTTTAATAAACCCCAAATTTTAATAAATATTTTACAAATACTATTAAATTTGACTTTCATCATCATTCAAAGCAGTGACTCTTATCTTCAATAATTTGATGGTCTGTCAGATATTGCCTGGTCCAACCCCACAACACACACAAATATGTTAACCCATTGTGGTTATCAGACCTTGGTTCAGCAGTCAATATAGCACAGTGGCTAGGGAATATCTTTGGCACCAAAAGATCTTGAGTTCAAGTCTCAGCTCTGCCACTTCATGTGGCCATTGATGAGTTACTCTCCCTCTTTGGCCCTTTTTATATATATACATAAAGCATTATCGTCCCTATATCACAAAACCTTCATGAGAATGAAATGGTACATACTTAGCAGATCAAGTGGGCAATGAATCTTAATTGTTAGTGGTATACTTATCAATTCAATAATAAGGAGGTCTCATCTTTACAAAGTAGGTCCTCTCATTTGTGGAAAGAGTAGGGAAAGAATATATTTAAAGTGATTAGAAATATTGCCTTTGCTTTCCACAAGCTCATGGGAGAAAATGTGAACCCAAGTAGTCAAGGATCTGGGAGGAGCTGGCTTTAGCAGCAGCATCACAAATGGGTGCTTTGATGGGTTTGATGGAGAGCCACTGGTGTCACCCCAGGAGCCCCCTGTGTGATCAATCATCACCTTGGCTGGAGCCCAGCTCTGTTGAGCACTTTGACTAACGCCATCCTCACCTCTCGGTTCCTCAGGCTGTAGATGAGGGGGTTGAGTGTGGGGGTGATGAGGCTGTAGAAAAGGGATACCACATTGTCTTGGTGTGGGCTGTGGTAAGCACCAGGCACCATGTACATGAACACAGCTGCGCCATAAAAGAGCCCCACCACAGTAATGTGTGAGGAGCAGGTGGTGATGGCCTTGTGTCGGGCCCCCTCCGAGTGCATGCGTAGAACAGCCCCCAACACATGGCCATAGGAGGTGGCAATGAGGGACAGGGGGAGTACAAGGATCAGCACCCCTGAGGTGGACAGCGCCAACTCATAGGCAGAGGTGTCTGCACAGGAGAGTTTTAGCAGGGCAGGCACCTCGCAGAAGAAATGGTCCACGACACGGGAGCCGCAGTAGGGGAAGTGCAGAGTGATGGACGTCTGAATGGAGGCATTGAGTACACCTGCCAACCAGGAAGCGCCCACCATAAGCATGCA
>NW_006921992.1:1994522-1998341 GCF_000298275.1 Orycteropus afer afer | reverse complement strand
TGACCCTTGCAGTCAAAATTTCAAAGTTCAGGAGAAATTGCAACCCTCATCCATTGCTGGTGGGAATGTAAAATGGTGTAGCCACTGTGGAAAGCAATTTAATGGCACCTCAAAAAGTTGAACATAGAACTGCCAGATGACTCAGAATCTGAATCCTAGGTAAATACGTGGAGGCAGGAATGCAAACAGAAACCAAGGTTCACTGTAGCACTATTCCCAATAGCCAAAAGGGAGAAACAAATGAAATGACTGTCAACAGAAAAATCAATAAACAAAATGTGGCATCAATGAACAGAATGTGGAATACTACTTAGCTGTAAAAAGAAATGAAGTTCTCATGCATGCCACAACATCAAACCTTGAAAACATCAGGCTGAGGGAAATAAGTCAGTTACAAAAGGACACATGCTGTATGATCTTACTATTATGAAATAAGCAAATATATAGAAACAAAAGATTGTTAGTGGTTACCAGCTGTGGGAGGTAGGGGAAAAAAGAAAGGTTCTGCTTAGGGAGCATTGAGTTTATGTTAATGGTGACAGAATGATTTGGAAAAGTATAGCAAGAATGGTTGTACAACTTGAACAATGTAATCAATGTCACTCAATAGTACATGCAGAAATTGTTAAGATGGAGTATGTTTTGCTGTATATATTACCACCAATGGATCTACTTCCATTGACTATGCAAAGCATTCATGTGTGGATGATAACAAACTATGAATTACATTGAGAAGAACAGGAATTCTGTAACACTTAATTGTGCTCATGTGGAACCTATATATAGACTAACAGGCAGTCATTCAAACAAAACAAGGGGATATTGCACGGTTTAAAATTAGGAAAGGTATGCATCAGAGTTGTCTCCTTTCACCATAGGTATTCAATCTGTCTGCTGAGCAAATAATCTGAGAAGATGGATCTTATGAAGAAGGAGGCATCACAATTGGAGGAAGACTCCAATTAACAACCTGTGATGCACAGATGACACAACCTTGCTTGCTGAAAGTGAAGAAGACTTGAAGCATTTACTGATGAAGATCAGTATGGATTACATCTCAACATAAAGAAAACAAAAATCCTTACAACTGGACCAATAAACATTTATGATAAACAGAGAAAATATTGAAGTTGTCAAGAATTTCATTTTACTCGGATCCACAATCAAGGCCCAAGGAAGCAGCAGTCAAGAAATCAAATGGCATTACATTGGGCAAATCTGCTGCAAAAGACCTCTTTAAAATGTTAAAAGGTAAAAAATGTCACTTTGAGGACTAAGACACACCTGACTCAAGCTGTGGTATTGTCAATCATCTCATACACATACAAAAGCTGGACAATGAATAAAGAAAACTGAAGAATTGATGCATTTGAATTATGATGTTGATAAAGAATATTGACTATACCATGGACTGCCACAAGAATGTGCAAAGCTGTCTTGGGAGAAATACAGCCAGTGTTCCTTAGAAGTGGGGATGTCGAGATTTCCTCTCACATACTTTGGGCACATTATCAGGAGGACCAGTCCCTGGATAAGGACGTCATTCTTGGTAAAGTTGCTGTTATGTTGCTGTTATGTGCCATCAAGTTGATAAAGTAGTGGGTCAGTAAAATAGAGGAAGGCCCTCAATGAGATGGATTGAGACAGTGACTGCAACACTAACCTCGAGAATAGCAACAAATGTGAGGGCGGCACAGGATGGAACAGTGTTTTGTTCTGTTGTACACATGGCGTAGTGCCTAAGGCACTTGACTGCTAACCAGAAGGCTGGCGGTTCAAACCCACCAGCCACTACCCAGAAGGAAGGTTGGGAAATCTACTTCCATAGTAATATCACCTTGAAAACTCAAGGAGGGGTTGCTGTGAGTCAGATCTGACTTGACGGCAGTGAGGTTGTTTTTTTTGCTTGTTTGTTTGTTTACACATGGTCACTATGAGTCTGAACCAGCTCTATAGTACCTAACAACAACAATAACATTATCACTACAATTTAAAAAAGAAAAGAGTGCATCCAGGAGTTAGATTAAAATGGACTTGGATCCCAGCTCAACCATCTTGTAGCAATATGACATTAGGAAGTTATTCAAGCTCAGTTTCCTGATACATAAGATGGGTAACAATGCATTGCTGTGAAGATTAATAGAAAGGATGACTGTGAGAGTTTAGTGCCCCTCACATGGCAAATAATTTCAAATATGCTTACCCTAGAAGGATAAAGTACTGAAGATCACTGACTGGTGAATGCAATTTCTCTCTTCTTCATAATTTTATGCACCATTTCTCTTGACTGGTATGTTCTTCCTCCATCTTGGGCAGCAACTGAACTCCAACTGATACTTCGAGACCTGTCAAGGGATAGCTTCCTTGTAAAGCTTTCCATCTTATTCACAAACTCAGTTGCTTATTCTTTGGTGCTCCTACAATAATTTGTATAAGATGGCTGGGTGGGTCCAATAGTTTGCATTTGACTACTGACATAAAAGTTGGCAGTTTGAACCCACCAAGTGGCACCACAGAAGAAAGTCTGGCTATCTGCTTCCATAAAGAGCCCGGCCAAGAAAATCTTATGGGCTGTTCTACTCTGTCAGACGTGGAGTTGCCAAGAATGGAAATTGACTGGGTTTGCGTTTTGCTTTATTTGTTGTTGTTGTTGTTGTTTAATACTTTGTATAAACTTCTTCTACCCCTTATCATAAACTCATAAACCCTTTTGATTATCCGTGTACTGATATAGCTCTGATACTTGGCTTTGAACTCCTCAAGAGCAGGACCGGGTTGCATCTACTTTTTTATTTTCTTGCACAGTCACAGACCCACGCAGGGGCTCGGTAAATACTGGTTAATCATTTATTTTTAAATTGTATTACTTCAGACCCAGCCTGTTGTTGTTGTTGTTAGGTGCCATCGAGTCATCTCTGACTCATAGCGACCCCCCATGCACAGCAGAACGAAACACCATCCAGTCCCATACCAGCTCCATGATCCTAGCTATACTTGAGCCCATCACCACAGCCACTGTGTCAATCTATCTCGTGGCCTTCCCCTCTTTCGTCGACCCTCCACCCTAAATCCTGGGAATTCCTCAGCATTTCCATGCCAACCAAAAGGTTGCCAGTTCAAACCCACCCAATGGTGTCACAGAAGAAAAAGCTGTCAATCTCGTTCCAGAAAGATTACAGCCAAGAAAACGCTGTGGAGCAGGTCTACTCTGTAACACAGAAGTTTGCCATGAGTCAAAATCGACATGACAGCAAAAGCTTATACAGGAAAAAACACTTAATCTTCAAAATTTGTTGCCAACCTATAGCCAAACTGTCCCTCCAGCTGGTGAAACAGCATTTACCGCAGACCCCTGTCAAAGGCCATGTAGGTGTCCAAACGAACCTGCTCCTGCTCCATCCACCCATTTGTTGTTGTTGATGGGTGTCATGGAGTCCATTCTAACTCATAGTGACCCCATGTAACAGAGGACAACCACCCCATAGGGTTTTCCAAGCTGTAATCTTTACGAGAGCAGATAGTCACATCTTTCTCCAGTGGAGCCACTGGGTGGGTTCGAACCACCGACTGTCAGTTAGCAGCTGAGTGCTTAACCGTTGCACCACCAGGGCTCCTGTCTACTCACATAGTCCCACCCAGTGGGGTGCTAACTGTGAAACAGGCATTGGGTTAAGTGTTTTATGTGCTTAACTCTTTTCATCCTCAAAAGAACACTGCTCACAGCTATTAGGATTTATATGTATTTTTTAAATGAGAAAATAGAGATTCAGAGACATGTAGCCACTTGTCCAGTATCACCCAGCAAAGAAGTCATAGGGA
>NW_006921992.1:1973146-1974898 GCF_000298275.1 Orycteropus afer afer | reverse complement strand
GATAAATGGAGAAGAGATTGAAATTATCAAAGACTTCACATTGCATGATTCTACAATCTATGCCAATGGAAGCAGCAGTCAGGACATCAAACTATGTATACTCCAAAAAAAAACTCATTGCCCTCGAGTCAGATCTGACTCATAGCAACCCCTCCTTGGGTTTCTGAAGCGGTATCACTATGGAAGTAGATTGCCCAATCTTCCTTCCGAAGAGTGGCTGGTGGATTTGAACCATCAGCCTTCTGGTTAGCAGTCAAATGCCTTAGGCACTATGCCACCAGAGTTCCCAAATGACATATAGTACTGGGCAAATCAGCTGCAAAGGACCTCTTTTAAGTGCTAAAGAGCAAAGATGTCTCCTTGAGGAGTAAGGTGTGCCTTATAAAAGCCATGGTATTTTCAATTGCCTCATATGCATGTGAGAGCTGGACAATGAATAAGGAAGGCAGAAGGCCAAAAACTGCTAAAAAGAACTAACAGGTCTATCCTGGAGAAAGTGCAGCCAGAATGCTCCCTAGAGATGAGAAGGGGCAGACTTCTCTCACATACTTTGGTCATGTTGTCAGAAGGGACCATTCCCTGGAGAAGGACGTCATGCTTGGTAAGGTGGAAGGTTGACGAAAGAGGGCAAGGCCCTCAACAAGATGGATTGACACGGTGGCAGTGGCAATGGGCTCAAGTATAGCAAGAATCATGGAGGTGGCTCAGGACCGGGGGGTGTTTTGTTCTGCTGTGCATGGGGTCACTATGAGTCAGAGATGACTCGACGGCACCTAACAACAACAACAACAACATATATAAGCTTTACTGGTTTTGCTTCTCTAGAGAACCCAGTCTAACACAAGTGCCTTCCAGCATGAAAGGCTCATCTTCAGGCACTGTATCAGACAATGTCTCATGGTTGTTCATCAAGTTTTCCAGTAAAGTATCAGTGTTTCACTGCTATTCATAAGGTTTTTACTGGCCAGTTTTTTTGGAAGTGGATGGTTCTATCCTTCTTCCTAGTCTGTCTTGGTCTGGAAGCTCCACTGAAACTTGTCCATCATGAATGTTGTGTTTGAAATACCAGTGGCATAGCCTCCAGCCTCATAGCAACATACAAGCCACCGCAGTACAACAAACTGACAGACTAGTGGTGGCTCTTGAGTGTAGAATAGCTAAAACAAGAGGGAAAATGATGAAGTGAAAGAGCTGAACAGGAGATTTCAAAGGGTGGCTCAAAAAGGTAAAGTATTGTAATGGAATGTGCAAAGACCTGGAGTTAGAAAGCCAAAAGGAAAGAATATGCTCAGCATTTCTCAGGGTGAGAGACCTGAAGAAACAATTCAAGCCTTGGGTGGCAATATTGAAGGATTCTTTGGACAAAATATTGAATGATGCAGAAAGAATTTTTAAAAGATGGAAGCAATACAGAGTCACTGTACCAAAAACAATTGGTTGATGTTCAACCATTTCTGGAGGTAGCATGTGATCAAGAACCAATGGTATTGAAGGAACAAGTCCATGCTCTACTGAAGGCATTGGTGAAAAACAAGGTTCCAGAAATTGACAAAATATCATTGAGATATTTCAACAAAGGGATACAGCACTGGAGGTGTTCACTCGTCTATGCCAAATTTGGAAGACAACTGCCTTACCAATTGACTAGAAGAGACCCATATTCTTGCCCATTCCAAAGAAAGGCGATCAAAAAAAAAAAAAATGTAGAAAGTATAGAATAATATCATTAATATCATGAAAATAGAAATCAAA
>NW_006921992.1:1970067-1973046 GCF_000298275.1 Orycteropus afer afer | reverse complement strand
AATGTGGAAAGTATAGAATAATATCATTAATATCATAAAAATAGAAATCAAACTCACTGCCATCGAGTTGATTCTGACTCATAGCAACCCTATAGTTGCTGAAGATAATTCAAAAGTGGTGACGTGTACATTGATGTGGAACTGCCAGAAATTCAAGCTAGATTCAGAAGACATTGTGGACTAAGGGATATCACTGCTGATGTCACATAGATCTTGTCTGAAAGCAGAGAATACCAGAAAGATGTTTATCTGTATTTTACTGACTATGCAAAGGTATTCCACTGTGTGGATCATAACAAATTATGGATAACATTGTGAAGAACGGGGATTCCTGAACACTTAATCATGCTCATGAGAAACCTACACATAAACCAAGAGTTAGATGTTCAGACAGAACAAGGGGATAATGTATGGTTTAAAATCAGGAAGAGTGTGCATCAGGGTTGTATCTTTCACCATGCTTATTCGATCTGTATGCTGAGCACATAATCTGAGAAGCTGGACTAGATGAAGAAGAACATGGCATCAGGATTGGAGGAAGACTCATTAATGACCTGCGATATGCACCTGACACAATCTTGCTTGCTGAAAGTGAAAAAGACTTGAAGCACTTATTGATGAAGATCAAAGATTATAGCCTTCAGTAGGATTGCATTCCAACAGAAAGAAAACAAAAATCATCGCAGCTGGACCAATAAGCAACATCATGATAAATGGAAGAAAAGATTGAATTTGTCAAGGATTTCATTTTACTTGGATCTACAATCAATGCCCATGGAAGCAGCAGTCAAGAAATCAAACATTGTATTGCATTGGGCAAATGTGTTGCAAAATATCTCTTTAAAGTGTTACAAAGCAAAGATGTCACTTTGAAAACTGAAGGGTGCCTGATACAAACCATGATATTTTCAGTTGCCTCACATGCATGTGTCAGAACTTCATTTCTCTTTATGGCTGAGTAATATTCACAGAGGGACCCCACCCTGCCCTTGTATTGTGAAGTCTGTATAAGGTGGGCTAGGGGCACAGGGTGATGTCATAGACCATGGGCCAACCACCTGCCCTTCTCTCACCCTGGCCTTGTCTCTGATGTGGCCTTAACCTCTTCTCCCACAGAAGCAGCCATGTCCACTCCCCCACCTCGAGCTATTAACACAAATGACTCAAAGCCCCAGGGCCCAAGGTCCTCTCCAGGGGCGTCCAGACGTAGCTTGGGCCCCGCCACTATCCTGAGGAAAACTACCAGGCTGCAGGACACTCCAGACATGGTGGGGGACGGATCTCCGCCCAAGACAGGAGCAGTGGTCATCGACATGGGCACGGGCACCTGTAAGGTAGGCTTCGCAGGGCAGGCCCAGCCCACCTGCACCGTGGCCACCATCGTTGGCTGCCAGCCCAAAAAGCCCGCCAATGGCGGACAGCCAGAGCTGGAGACATTCATCGGCGAGGCGGCCCGCGGGCGGCTGGAGCTGACCTTGCTGCAGCCCATGCGCAGCGGCATCCTGGTGGACTGGGACGCAGCCGAACTGATCTGGCGCCACCTGCTGGAGCACGATCTGGGCGTGGCCCCCAAGGATCACCCTCTGCTGTTCTCCGACCCTCCCTTCAGCCCAGCCACCAACCGCGAGAAGCTGGTGGAGGTGGCGTTCGAGGCGCTGCGCTCGCCGGCCATGTACGTGGCCTCGCAGTCAGTGTTGTCGGTCTACGCGCACGGGCGCATCAGCGGGCTGGTGGTGGACACCGGTCACGGGGTCACCTACACAGTACCGGTCTTCCAGGGCTACAACTTGCCCCACGCCACAGAGCGCCTGGACCTGGCGGGCATCCATCTGACCGCCTTCCTGGCGGAGGTGCTGCGCGGCTCGGGCCTGGCACTGGGCCAGCAGGACCTGGAGACCGTGGAGAGCATCAAGCACCGCTACTGCTACGTGGCGCCCGACTTCCTCAAGGAGCAGGCGCGGCCGGAGCAGGAGTGTCGCCAGGAGCTGAAGCTGCCGGACGGCAGGACCGTCACGCTGGGCAAGGAGCTCTTCCAGTGTCCAGAGCTGCTCTTCAGTCCCCCCGAGATCCCGGGGTTGTCACCCGTGGGCGTCCCCACCATGGCCAAGCAGAGCCTGCACAAGGTGGTCCTGGAGGCGCGCGCGGACATGGCCCAGAACGTGCTGTTGTGCGGGGGCTCCTCGCTCTTCCCCGGATTCGAAGGCCGCTTCCGGGCGGAGCTGCTGCGCTCTCTGCCCCCAGAGGCCCACGTGGTGGTGGCGGCTCAGCCCACGCGGAATTTCTCGGTGTGGGTTGGGGGTTCCATCCTGGCCTCGCTGCGGGCCTTCCAGTCCTGCTGGGTCCTCCGGGAGCAGTACGAGGAGCAGGGGCCCCACATTGTGTACCGCAAATGCTACTGACTGGGTGGGCCGGCGTTGGCAGTAAAGTCTTTGCCACCCAACTTCCTGCTCTGTCTTGTCCCTCGGCTGGGCCACGACCCCTGGGTCCACCCAGACACCCCTAGCCCCACCTCATCAAGATCTGTCCCCTCCTAACTCATTTCCCACTATCCATCCCTGGAGACATTCTTGCTCTCACCCCCAAACCCACCTCTCCCATAGTAAACCCCAATACATGTTATAATCTCACTCTTCCATGATATTTGTCCCCAAGCATCCTTATATGTTGTTGTTAGGTGCTGTCGAGTCATCTCCGACTCAAAGCGACCCTATGTACAGCAGGACAAAGCACTGCCCGGTCCTGGGCCAGCCTCACAGTCCTTGCTGTACCCGAGCCCGTCATTGCAGCCACTGTGTCACTCCATCTCATTGACACCCTTCCCCTTTTTCACCGACCCTCACTAAGCAAGGTATCCTTCTCCAGGGAATGGTCCCTTCTGACAACATGACCAAAGCAGGTGAGATGAAGTCTGGCCATTCTTGCTTCCAAGGAGCATTCCGGCTGCACTTCCTCCAGGACAGATTTGTTCGGTCTTTTAGC
>NW_006921992.1:1959651-1969142 GCF_000298275.1 Orycteropus afer afer | reverse complement strand
TATACTGCTGCAACCATTTTTGAATTATCTTCAGTAAGATTTTACTTGCATGTGATATTAATGATATTGTTCAATAATTTCCACATTCTGTGGGAGCACCTTTCTTTGAAATGGGTACAGATATGGATCTCTTCCAGTCAGTTGGCCAGGTAGCTCTCTTCCAAATCTCTTAGCATAACCAAGTGAGTGCCTCCAGTGGGGCATCTGTTTGTTGAAACATCTCAATAGGTATTTCGTCAATTCCTGGAGCCTTGTTCTTCAGCAATTCCTTAAGTGTATCTTCAACTTCTTCCTTCAGTATCATTGGTTCGTGATCATATGCCACCTCCTAAAATGGATGAAGAACAACCAGTTCTTTTGGTACAGTGCCTCTATGTATTCCTGCCATCTTCTTTTGATGCTTCCTGCATCATTCAATATTTTGCCCATAGAATCTCAATATTCAACTTGAGACTTAAATTTTTTCCTCAGTTCTTTCACCTTGAGAAATGCCAAGCGTATTCTTCCCTTTTGGTTTTCTAACTCAAAGTCTTTGCACATTTCATTATAGTAATTGGCTTTGTCTGCTCAAGCTGCTCTTTGAAATCATCTATTCATCTACTTTATCTTGTCATTTCTTCCATTTGCTTTAGCTACTGTCCATTCAAGGGCAAGCTTCAGAGTCTCTTCTGTCATCCATTTTGGTCTTTTCTTTTTTTCTCATCTTTTTAAAGACCTCTTGCTTTCTTCATGGATGATGTTCTTGATGTCGTCCCAAAATTCTTCTGTTTTTGATCATTAGTGTTCAATGCATCAAATCTATTCTTTAGATGGTCACTAAATTCGGGAGCGATAGAGAGCGCTGGTGGCTTAGTGCCTAAGGCACTTGACTGCTAACCAGAAGGCTGGCAGTTCAAACCCACCGGCCACTCCTTGGAAGGAAAGTTGGGCAATGTACTTCCATAGTGATACTGCCTCAGAAACCTAAGGAGGGGTCCCTATGAGTCGGGTCTGACTCAATGGCACATAACAACAACAACGTATTCAAGATCATATCATGACCAAAGTAGGTGAGATGAAGTCTGGCCATTCTCACTTCCAAGGAACATTCTGGCTAAACTTTGTCCAGAGAAGATCTGTTAGTTTTTCTGGCAGTCCATGGTACTTTCAGTATTCTTCAGCAACACCACAACTCAAAAGCATCAACTCTTCTTCGGTCTTCCTCATTCACTGTCCAGCTTTCACATGCATATGCTGCAATAGAAAATATCATGGCTTGGGTTAGACACACCTTAGTCTTTAAAGAGACATCTTTGCTCTTCAGCACTTTAGAGAGGTCTTTTTCCACCCTCAAGATAGCCCTGATTCTGATCCTCTACTTACCATCAAAATCTGTTGCTTGTGATATAGCCCCCTGGGGTTCTGAGTCCCCCACTTCACCCCTTTCATATGCCCTTGAGACCCCCATGATCTGGCCCCCCATGTGTTTCCCCTCCCAAAGGAAACTGCACTGTGGTCCTCCAACTCCCTCCCTGAATATTTCTACAAGTGCTCCAACCCTTACATGCATCCTCACAGTCTGTCCTCCAGTTTTAATTCCCCTAAATATCCCTCAAGATCTACTTGCCAAGACACCCCTTGTTCTGAGTACTCCATATCCACCCCCTCCTTGGTTTCCTTCTGTCTGATTCTCCAAAGGTCTCCTACACTCTGCTTCTCAGAGTACCCCCAAAACCCTCCTACAAGTGCTGAACCCCCACATCTGACACCAAGACCCATGTTCTGACCTTCAAGGACCTCTATACAGTGGCTTGTGAAAGGATTATCTGGTGTTCAAAGCCCACCCCCAGATACTATGGCTTTCAAAATTCTTCCCTTTCACCCGCCTCCCCATTCAGGTGTCTAACACCCCCTGATCCCTCACTCATACCCCCAAAGATCACCAGGATGGCTCTGTGCTCATGGCCTCACAGAATACCTCTCTGCCTCATCCTCACTCCTCAAAGCATCCCAGGAAACTCCAGCCTCCCAAACTGGACATGCTCTGATCACCCAGGACCATCCACCCCTGAGAACCTACTAGTGCTTCCCAACTCTCTCCTTCTAGACCTCCCACAAAGACACACTTCCAGGGTCACCCCTTGATGAACCCTCAGGACACCCCCACCCTGGAATTTTCATTATCTTTTGAAGTCCAACCCCTGGACCCCAGTCCACTAGCTGAGACTTGGCCAGCAGGGGACGATGTTCCAGAGCCTGTGACCCCTGGCAGATACCAGGCTGGTGGGGGCCCACATACAGGCTCCCACTCCACACACATAAGGCCCCAGGCCAATGTCCTGAACTGTCCATCCCTCTCCTTCCATTCCCATAGCTGTTCACCCCAAGTCCCAGCACCATCCCTGCAAGGATTAACCTTTTCTCTTACAAGGCCTCACTCACCTCACCATGTCCCTACCAGGGCCTGGAGTGGGAGTCTATCCCCATACGACAGGGAAGCTGCCCATCAGGGTCCCCTACCTTCCTTCCACCCTCCACCTCAGCTGCTCTGCACAGACACACAGACACACAGACACACACACACACACACACACCCTTGCTGAAGCCAGGATATCAAATATCAAGGCTCCTGGCCAGCAGACTGGACACATCCCCCAATTTTCAAGAACAATAAATAGGAGCTACAGCTTTCAGTAAAGATTACACCTCAATATAAAGAAAACAAAAATTCTCATAACTGGACCGATAAGCAACATCATGATAAATGGAGAAAAGACTGAAGTTGTCAAGGATTTCATTTTACTTGGGTCTACAAGCAACACTCATGGAAGCAGCAGTCAGAAAATCAAATGATGTATTACATTGGGCAAATCTGCTGCAAAAGATCTTTTTAAAGTGCTAAAAAGCAAAACTGTCACCTTGAGAACTAAGGGGCACATGACCCAAGCCATCATACTTTCAATTGCCTCATATGCATGCAAAAGCTGCACAATTAATAGGGAAGACTGAAGAGGAATTTATGCCTTTTAATTATGATGTTGGCAAAGAATATTAAATATACCATGAGCTGTCAGAAGGAAGAACAAATCCATCTTGGAAGAAGTACAGCAAGAATGTTCCTTAAAAGTGAGGAAGGCAAGAGTTCCTATTAAGTACTTTGGACATGTTCTCAGGAAGGAACAGTCCCTGAGAAGGACATCATGCTTGGTAAAGGAGAGAGTGAGTCTTCTTGAGGAAGACCCTCAAGAAGAGGGATTGACACAGTGGCTGCAACAATGAGCTCAGACGTAACACCGATTTTGAGGCTGGTGCAGGACCAGGCAGTGTTTCATCTGTTGTACATGGGGTCCCTAGGAGTTGCAACCAACTCAGTGGCACCTAACAACAACAACCAGAGTTCATAGAGTTCATCCATGTCCACATTGAGTGCCTTTTTTCCTCAGCCCAGGAAATCATTCATTCAGTCATTCATTCCTTCAACTGGCCAGTATTTATTGAGCATGTCTCACACACTCTGCCATCTCTGTCTGTCTCTGTGTGTTCTTTCTGTGCATCTGACAATCTTCTTCATTGGCTCACTTGCTGTGTTTTCCGCTCCCACCCATACTTGCTTTAGATGATTCAGAAGACCAGAGTAGACTTAGAATTGAGGCTGGAATGGATTAAAGCTTTTGGGGATAGTGTGATAGAGTGAATCTGTTTTGCATGTGCAAAGAATATGAATTTGGGGGAGAGGCTCAAAGGGAGGAATGTTATGGATTAAACTGTACCCCACCCCAGAAGAAAAATGTTTGAATCCTAACCCCTATACCTGTGGATATAATCCTGTTTGGAAACAGGGTTTTCTTTGTGTTCTGGTTACCTAGTGCCACTCTGACAGGAATATACCACAAATGGGATGGCTTGAGCAAACAGGAGTTAATTCTTACAATATGGAGGCTTTAAGTCCAAATTCAAAGTACCAGTCTCTAGGGTCTGGGTGAAAGCCCCTCAACCTTGGGGTTCAGCTTTACCTCCTGCTCCTGGCCCACTGGAGCTAGAGGCTTTTCAAAACACTCAGAGAGCTACTGGCTGCTGAGACTGACAAGCCCAAGGTTGACAAGTAAAAAGGCACAGTCCCGAATTTACCAAACCACATGGCAGGCCATTAACTCAAGTCCATTGAAAGTCCCAAGGTTGGCAGAGCATGGCAGGCTGCTGAACAACGACACAGCTACATGCAGGGTCCAAGTGTGCCATAAGCTGGAAACCATTCCCAAAGCTGCTGCTTATATACGGGAAGCAGACCACATACCCATAGCAGCTACTCAGCTGCTCCAGTGGATTCCACCACGGAGTTAATTACCAATCTCACCACGGGGAATAACTACATCCAGCTGCCCAGCCACTCAACCAGGCCCAGCCAAGCTGACATACAAATTTAAGCACCACACTTTGTTAATAAGATCATACCTGAGTAGACACCCCCCAAAAAAAAAATTCCACTACTGTGGATTCCATTTCAACTCATGGTGACCCCATGTGTTTCAGAGTAGAGCTACTCCATAGGATTTTTTTATGGCTCTTAATGTCTATAATGATAGAATTTTACAAGTCCAGAGACTTACTGCAACATAAA
Source organism: Orycteropus afer afer (assembly GCF_000298275.1). NCBI lineage: Eukaryota > Metazoa > Chordata > Mammalia > Tubulidentata > Orycteropodidae > Orycteropus > Orycteropus afer. Next base: position 1,964,545 of record NW_006921992.1, on the reverse strand, counting down.
TGGCAACTCTATATGTGGATTTCATGGGATGGAATATACAGGATTCAAATCAATTACATCTGAGGAAAGAGATGGTGGAGGAAATCAATAATCATATGTCAGAACAAGGCCAGTGGCTGACTGGAATAGACCAATCAGTTGCTCATATGCAAGGTCAAGTTGAAGCTGAAGAAAAAACAAGTCCATGAGAGCCAAAGTACAACCTTGAGTGTATCCCACCTGAATTTAAAGACCATCTCAAGTACTGATTGACCCTTTGAACACCTATGACAAAAAATCAGATGAGTTGTGGAATGATATCAAGGATATTACACATGAAGAAAGCAGAAGGTCATTAAAAAGACATGAAAGGAAGAAAACACCAAAATGAATGTCAGAAGAGACTCTGAAATGTATTGAGTATAGAATAGACAAGCTGAATGGAAGAAATGATGAAGTAAAAGAGGTGAATGGAAGATTTCAAAGGGCACCTCAAGAAGACAAAGTAAAGTATTATAATGAAATGTCCAAAGATCTGGAGTGAGAAAACCAAAAGGGAAGAACATGCTTGGCATTTCTCAAGCTGAAAGAACCAAAGAAAAAAAAAATTGACCCTTGAGTTGCAATATTGAAGAATTCTATGGGCAAAATATTGAAAGACACAGAAAGCACCAAAAGAATATGGAAAGAATACACATAGTTGCTGCACCAAAAACAATTGATATTCAGTCATCCCAGGAGACAGCATTGATAAAGAACTGATGATAGTGAAGGAAGAAGCCCAGGTTGCACTGAAGGCATGGCCTAAAGCAAGGATCCAGGGAGGGAGGTTTGAGATGTTTCAACAAATGGATGCAACTCTGGAAGTGCTCACTTGTGGATGCCAAGAAATTTGGAAGAAAGCTACCCAGCCAACCCACTGGAAAAGATTCATATTTTTGCCCATTCCAAAGACAGGTGATCTGAAAGAATGTGGAAAATTCTCAAACAAGATAATGAATATCATACACAAGTTTTGCTGAAGATAATTCAAAGATGGTTGCAGCAGTACATTGATAGAGAGCTGCCAGAAATTCAAGCCAGATTTGGAAGAGGACATGGAACAAAGGACCATTGCTGATGTCAGATGAATCTTGGCTCATAGCAGAGAATGCCAGAAAGATGTATGCCTGTGTTTCATTGACTTTGCAAAAGCATTCAACTGTGTGGGTCATAACAAAATATGGATAACATTGCAAAGAATAGGAATTCCAGAACACTTAATTGTGTTCATGTGGAACCTCTACCTGGACCAAGAGGCAGCTATTCAAAGAGAACAAGAAGATACTCCATGGTTTAAAATCAGGAAGGGTGTGCATCAGGGTTGTATCCTTTCACCATGCTTATTTGGTCTGTATGCTGAGCAATTAATCTGAAAACCTGAACTTTATGAAGAAGAACACAGCATCAGGATTGGAAGAAAACTCCAATTAATAACCTGCAATGTGCAGATGCCAGAACCTTACTTGCTGAAAGTGAAGAGAACTTCAATCATTTACCTAATAGTCCACTCAGTTGGACCAAGAAGCAATATCATGATAAACAGAGAAAACGTTGAAGTTGTCAAGATTTCATTTGACTTGGATCCACAATCAATGCCCACGGAAGCAGCAGTCAAGGAATCAGATGCTGTATCACACTGGGCAGACCTGATGCAAAAGACCTCTTAAAAGTGTTAAAGAGCAAAAATGTCACTTTGAAGACCAAAGTGTGCCTGACCCACACCATGATATTTTCAATAGCCTCATATGCATGTGAAAGCTGAACAATGAGTAAGGAAGACTGAAGAAAAGTTGATGCCTGTGAATTGTGGTGTTGGCAAAGAATATAGAAAACAGCATGGACTGACACAAGACCAAACAATTCTGTCTTGGAAGAAGTACAGCTGGAATGCTCCTTAGCAGTGAGCGTGGAGAGACTTCATCTCAGCTACTTTGGTCATGTTGTCAGGAGGAACCAGTCTCTGGAGAAGAATATCATGCTTGGTAAAGTAGACAGTCGGTAAAAAAGAGAAAGACCCTCAACAAGATGGATTGACAGTGGCTGCAACAATGGGCTCAGGTATAGCAAGGATGGTGAGGTTGGCGCAAGACGGAGCAGTGTTTGTTCTGTTGTACTATGAGTCGCTATGTCGGTTGTGAATCCGAACAGACTTGACAGTGCCTTACACCAAATTTCACAGAAGACAATCTCCAGGCCTTCCTTCCGTAGTGCCGCTACACAGACTCAACCCTTCAACTTTCAGCTAGTGGCCAAGCGCAAACTGTTTTTGCCACCTTACACTCGAACAGTGTGGATCCTAAATCTAATCACTCCTGAATCATAAAAGAGTAAATTAGACACAGAGAGAGGCAGACACAGCCACCAATATCAGCCGTAAATTAGACACAGAGAGAGGCAGACACAGCCACCAGTATCAGCCAAGGAAGGAAAGAATGCTGGAAGCTAACCACAAGGAAGAGACCAGGACAGCAGGGGCCCTAATTTGGACACTGAGCCTCCAGAAATGAGTTTCTGTTCTTGAAAGCCATCCATTTATAGTATTTGTATTATAGTAGCTCTAAGAAATGAAGACAGATTTGCATCTAACTAAGACACTGTGTATCTCTCCTTTCTACCGGTCTCTCTCTCTCCCTCTCTCTCCCTCTCTTTGTCTCTCCCTCTCTCTCTCTCCCTCCCTCTCTCTTTCTCCCTCCCTTCCTCGCTCCTTCTCTCTCTCTCTCTCTCCCTTCCTTCCTCCCTCCCTCCCTCTCTCTTGCTCATATGCAAAGTCAAGTTGAAGCTGAAGAAAAAGCAAGTCCATGAGAGCCAAAGTACAACCTTGAGTGTATCCCACCTGAATTTAAAGACCATTTCAAGAACAGATTGATCCTTTGAACACCTATGACAAAAAATCAGATGAGTTGTGGAATGACAGCAAGGGTATACATGAAGAAAGCTCTCTCTCCCTCCACCCCCCTTTCTCTGTGACACCCCTGCCAGCACCATGCTTACACAGGAATTTCCCAGGAGAAATCTATTATCTGTGGAGCACTGAAACCCACCCTTTGCCCTCCCGATCCTGCGGCTGCCATGGGGCAATAAAGGCAAGTGAAGGCCCCAGCTGTCCCTGACCATCTTGTCCCAATACATCCTGGAGTGACTCCAGCCCCACCCCCGGCTAGCAGGTGGTCTTCAGCTGGGCAGTATTTCTGCACACAGGCCAAGGGCTCCGGTCCACACACCTGCAGCAACACCCACCCAGCCTCAACGTGTAAAACACACAAGAACCCCTAAGTCAAGGCAGTGAGTATGCAGACATTTCTCCTTCTTCCCACCAGGTGGCAGCACTTCCAGGCTTAAAGGGTAGAGAAAACCAACTCCAAACCTCCAACCAGTGGATTCTGACTCATAGAGACCCCATTGGGTTTCCAAGGCTGTAATCTTTACGGAAGGAGACTGCCCCATCTTTCTTCTGGGGAACAGCTGGTGGGTGTGAACCACCGACCTTTTGGTTAGCAGTCAAACGACTTAGCCACTACACCACCAGAGTGCCTTTAAAGGGCCAAGCGCTACACTGAATTTCAAACTTCACGGACTGCAGCAAGTCACAAGGCCCAGACCTCAAAAAAGGCCCACCCCACACAACAAAGCCCAGGCACACATAGAGAAGGATATTGGAAAAGCTGAGTCTCAGCTGCCACAGAAAGTGAGTGGGATGCAAAGATTCCATCACTCCTGGGCTGCTATGAAACCCAAAGAACCCTCATTTAGATCAGATTAAGCTGCTCCGCAGAAGTAAAGACCTTCAATCTGCTTCTGTAAAGATTACAGCCTAGGAAACCCTGTGGGGCAGTTCTCCCCTCTCCCATAGGGTCACTATCACTTGGAACCACTGACAAGTGTCAACACACAGTAAGACTCCTCCCAGCTCCAAACCTTCCCTGGGGCAGAAATTCCCTCTATAAACTTCCAGACTTATGTTCTTTCTATTTACACACTCCCAGTGATGGGAAGCTCACTACCCCAAGATATTGTTAGAAATCTCATTTCTTCCCATGAATTATAATTGAACCTCTACACCAATGCACCCCCCACAAGCTGCAAAAGCACCATAGACCCTGACACTACCCCCACCCCCACCGTCCCCACAGCTAATCAATGCTCACAAACACCCTTGGAGTCTACTCTCTCCCAAGCCCAGCATGGTCCAGGTCTTCAACTCATTTACTCATTCATATCACAACCATTCATTAAGCACCCATCATATACTCAGCACTGTCCTGAAATCTGGGAACAGCATTATGAACAAGAGATAGTGTCCCTGCCCACCAAACTTGCTTTGGAGAGTCCCACCAGAGAAAGATGGGTTTCCTTCCTTGTCCCGGACACCTTTCTTTCATCAAGACTCAAAAGGCCCATGAGCTAGCTGGTATCTGCTTCACACACTGACTCAGAAGTCCTGTCCTCCTACTACCCTCGAAACCATTCGCCTCTCTCCACCCTTCCTGCCCCAGTCCCACCACCAGTCTGTTGGTGGAGGCTTGTATGTTGCGATGATGCTGAACAGGTTTCAACAGACTCATTGCAACCCCATCATCTTCTCTCTCTACTGCTCCTAAAACAGAGATACCACCGGTGGATGGCTTTGACAAACAGGAGCTTGTTCTCCTGCAGTTGAGGAGTCTAGAAGCCCAAATGCAGGGCATCAGATCTAGGGGAAGGCTTTCTCTCTCAGTTGGCTCTAGGGGGAGGTGTTTGTCTCCTTTCAACAGCTATGGGCCCAGTGTTCATTGGAGATCTCCATGTGTCTTGGTATGAATCTTCCCCTGGGTCTAGGAGGTTCTCAGCATAGTGATCCCAGGTTCAAAGGACATGCTGTGCTCCCAGCTCTGCT
>NW_006921992.1:1957137-1958676 GCF_000298275.1 Orycteropus afer afer | reverse complement strand
CCCCTCCTTGGGTTTCCGAGGCAGTATCACTACGGAAGTAGGATTGCCCAACCTTCCTTCCGAGGAGTGGCTGGTGGGTAGAAGCCTTAAAAGGAAGGCTTAAGATTGTCAACTTTGTGTAGACATTGAAAAAAAAAAAGATCTGTTAGGCAAAAACCACCCTAAATAAATTCAAAAGATAAATGATAGAGAAAACTCATTTTTTAAAATAATTTATTTTGTTGTTGTTGGCAATATACACAGCAGAATGTACCCCAATTCAACAATTTCTCCATGTACAATTCAGTGACATTATTCAAGTTGTGCAGCCATTCTCACCCTCCTTTTCTGAGCTGTTCTTCCCTCCAGAACATAAACTCACTGCCTCCTAATTTTCTTATCTGATATTTCGAGTTGCTGTTGTCAATTTGATCCCATATAAATAGATCTTGGGAGCTCTGGTGGCGTAGTGCCTAAGGCATTTGATTGCTAACTAGAAAGCTGGCAGTACACACCCACCAGCCACTCCTCGGAAGACTGGGCAATCTACTTCTGTAAAGATACCGCTTCGGAAACCCAAGGAGGGGTTGCTGTGAGTCAAATCAACTCTATGGCAGTGAATTTGTTTTTTAGGTTTAGATACATCTTAAAATAGCATAATATTCAAAGTAGACATATTTTCCTACATAAACTAAACTATTGTTTGGTTTTAAGAAGACCTCAGGGGATATTTTTTGTTTAAGGTTTAAAGATTATCTCAGGACAATAGTTTGAGGGGTTCTTCCAGCCTTCATGCTCTAGAAAATCTGGATTCTATGAGAATTTGACGTTCTGTTCTGTATTTCCCCCCTTTTGATCAGAATCCTTCTATCAAATCTTTGATCAAAATTTTTGGTAATTATAACCTGGCTTTCTGAGGCTTTCATTAAGCACCCAGCATAATGTCCTAGTTATCTAGTGCTTCTGTAACAGAAATACCACAAATGGGTGGCTTTAACAAACAGAAATTTATATCCTCAGAGTTTGGGAGGCTGAACATCTGAACTCTGGCTCTAGGAGAAAGTTTTCTTTCTGTTGGCTCTGGAAGAAAGTCCTTATTCTTTAGCTCTTTGGTGATCTTTATGTAGCATGGCATCTATTCTGTCCCATCCTCTCCTTGCTCAATGCTTGTTTAATCTCTTTTCTATCTCAAAAGAGCTTGGCTCACAACGCACCCTACACTAACCTTGTCTCATTAACATAACAAAGACAACATTCCCAAATAGGATTATGACCACAGGCGTAGAAGTTAGATTTACAACACATATTTTGGAAAGACGACATAATTCAGTACATCACACTGGCACCATCTAGTTCTGGTCTCATTGGCAAGGAAGCAATTAGCCACACATTCCATTGCCTCCTCCTGTTCCTGACTCTCCTTCCTCTCTTGCTGCAGGTGAATACTTGTACCTCGGAAGGCTCTTTGTAAGCTTTTAAGACCCTCAGCACAACTTAGCATACTAAGAGCTAGAACAGAAGCACTGAAGACGTTACCAGGCCAATTAACAGAGATGTCTC
>NW_006921992.1:1955324-1956518 GCF_000298275.1 Orycteropus afer afer | reverse complement strand
TCTTTTTATGTAAGGGAGGTTATACAATTATTTGTCCTTTTGTGATGGACGTATTTCACTCAGCATAATGCCTTCAAGCTCCATCCATACTGTAGCGTACATCAAGACTTCACTTCTCTTACTGGCTGAGTGTATTCCATTGTGTGCATATAGAAAAAACACTTGGTAACTCATAACCAAAACCAAAACTAAACCAGTTGTCATCAAGTTGATTTCAATTCATGAAGACCCCGCGTGTATCAGAGCATAGGTGTGCTTCCAGTGGCTGATTTTTCAGAAGTAAGTCACCAGGCCTTTCTTCTGAGGCACTTCTGGGTGAACACAAAGTGCCAGCCTTGGGGTTAGTAGCGAAGTGCTGAACTATTTGCACCACTCAGGGATCTCATAACTCATAACACAAAGGGACAGTTTCTGTAACATATAAAGAGCTCTTAAACAAACAATAAGAAAAATAGTACCACATACAAAGCTAGCAAAGGATGTGAACATGTAGTTTACCAAAGAAGTGGAAATAGTCTTAGACACAGGATGAGGAACAGCAACCTCATAAGAGATATGAAAATTAAAACTATATTGCAATACCATTTTTAACTCATCAGCTTGGCAAAGATCAATAATGTCTAATGCTGGTGAGGCTGTGAGGAAACAAGCATCCTCTTATCTTGATAGTGAGGAAGGAAACTGGCACAATTCCCATGGAGAATAAGCTGCAATATCTATTTAAATGAGGAATGCACATACCTTCTGGCCCAGCTATTGGACTTCTAGGAATTCATCCTCCTGATATAACCACCCGCGAGTGAAATGATGTAAATGCAGTTATTCATTGTATGCTGCAGCTTGTATGGTGGCAAACAATGCACTCAAAAACAGCAGTGATTGTGAAGATGGCACAGGCCCAGGCGACGCTTTGTTCTGTTGGACATAAGGTCACCATGACTCAGTGCTGGCTCGGCCACAATCAACAACTGCACGGGGGCACGGGGTTGGAAACAAGCTAAGTACACTGTTGTTGTTGTTGTTATGTGCCATCAAATTGGACTCGACTCATAGCGACCCCTCCTTGGATTTCCAAGTCTGCTGTGTAACCCTACCTATAATCAATGCAATTTTTCCCTCACTGTAAACCAAAACTCAGTACTCCATAAGCAGTGACTTTCTCTCTTTTCCCTCCCTTCTTCACTACGGAAGTAG
>NW_006921992.1:1940028-1942145 GCF_000298275.1 Orycteropus afer afer | reverse complement strand
AAAAAAAAAAAGTGCCTAGAGTATCTCTGGAAGGTCACACACGAAGTCTGAACAACAGTTGCTTCTGGACCGTGTTTCTCAATCTTTATTTCATGATTACCCCCACCGAGGAGTCTGACTGAGGGTGTAATGGTGGGTCGGTGGTAGGATGCTCACCTTCCATGGAATTCTGGGTTCGATTCCAGGCCAATGCACCTTGTGCACAGCCACCGCGCACCTGTCAGTGGAGGCTGGCATATCGCTATGATGCTGAACAGGGTTCCCAGACCTCATGGTGACCTCGCGCACAATGCAGTGAGACGCTGCCCGGTCCTGTGCCATCCCCAGGATTGGTCGGGGATCAGACTGTTGTGATTCGCTGATTTTTGGACGTCAGTCACCAGGCTTTTCTTCCTAGTCTGTCTTAGAGTGGATGCTCCTGTGAACCCATTCAGCATCCTAGCAACACGCGAGTTTCTACTGACAGACAGACAGTGGCTGTACAGGAGGTGCTTTGGCCAGGAATTGAACCTGAGTCTCTAGCACAAAAGGTAAGGATTTTACCACTGAACCATCACTGCCTCCATAACTGCTGTTAGATGCCGTCAAGTTGGCTCCAACTCATGGACACCCCGTGTACAGCAGAAGGAAACACTGCCCGGTCCTGTGTCAGCCTCAGAATCTTCGCTATACTTGAGCCCAGCACTGCAGCCACTGTGTCAACCCATCTCTTTGAGGGTCTTCCCCTTTTTCGCTGACCCTCCACTTTACCGAGCATGATGTCCTTCTCAAGAACTTCTTGGTGCCTCCACAACTAGAATATGCTAACGATGGACCCTCACCCAGCGGTTAGCAAACCCAGCTGGCAGCCAGAGGGCCTTACACCGTCCCCCAGTCGGTTGGAGCAGAGAGAGGCCTCCACAAAGGTCCAGGAGAGGAAGTGCTAGGAGCGCTGTCCCAGCCAGAGCCCAGACTAGAGTGACTGAGTAATGCCAGGTCCACAAGTACAGGGTGTAATTCTGTCGTTATTTCAAAGTTTGGTATTTTCTTCATTGATAGAGGTTTGTTTTTTTTTTTTTTTTTTGCATTCTTTTTTCTTTTTCCTTTCTTTTTTTAATACTGCATTGATGCCAGGAGCTGGAGGAGGGGAGAGAGGGGAGTGACCGCTAAGGGGCATGGGCTTCTTTCTGGGTTGATAAAAGTTCTGGAATGAGATACTGGTGGCACGAAGGGTGAAGCACTCAGTTACGAACTGAAAAGCTGGCAGTTCTAATGCACTCAGAAGGGCCTAGCAATCTACTTCCGAAAGATCCAACCACAGAAACGAAAGCCATGTCTTTTGAGTCGATTCCAACCCTGCAGCCCTGTAGGATAGAGTAGAACTGCCCCCAGAGAGCTTCCAAGCCTGGAAATCTTTATAGAAGTCGAGCAGCTAGTGAGTTGGAACTGCCAAGCTTTTGGATAGCAGCCAAGCACTTAACCACTGCACAATCAGGGCTCCTTTCCAAAAAGTCACGGCCACTGAAAACCCTATGGAGCATAGTCCTATTCTGATACACACGGGCTTGTCACAAGTCAGAATCGATTCTAAGCTACTTTGGAGGATCACACAACCTTGCAGAAGACACTGAAAACCATTGACTTACACACGTCAAAATATGCTTGGCATTGATTGCTGAGTTGTTTCGTTTGCTTGTTTTGTGTGTTGGGTGTTTCCTTAAATGTTGTGCCCAGGAGAGTACTTCACTTTCCTCACCCTAATTCTAGCCCAGTGGACACAGACTCCAGCTGAGGGGTCTCCGAAGGAGCTGAGGCTGTCAGGAGCTTGCGTGTGACTGACCCAGGAAGGAGAGGCCGGAAGGCAGGCTCCTCCACGACCACGGCTGAGGGGCTTGCGAAGAGGCAAAGCCACAAAGTCTGCTTCCCACAGAAACCAGGAAATCACTCTCCAGCACCACCCTCACCCACAGGCAGGGGCACCTATAGCTCCCGGGCCTCCCCAGGCCACCGCCCTCAAGGGAGGAAAACAGAGGCAGTCATGGTAGTGGAGTTCTCGCTTCCACGGGAGAGAGCCGGGTTCTTCCCGGACAGTGCACGTCAAGTGCAGCCCCCACCCGTCTGTCCATCTGTCCGTAGAG
>NW_006921992.1:1920284-1939383 GCF_000298275.1 Orycteropus afer afer | reverse complement strand
GGCTACATGCAGGGCCCAGGTGTGCCACCAGCTGGAGACCGTTCCTGAACGGCTCAAAGGCAGCTACTCAGGTGCTTGTGGTAGATCCCACCATGGAGCTGATAGCCAGTCTCATCATGGGGAATAACTACCACCAGCTGCCCAGCCACTCAACCAGGCCCAGCCAAGCTGACACACAACCTTAACTACCACACCCAATGAACAGGGAATTCTGATTTTAGCAGGAATCCTTCAGGTGTAACATACACACACACACACGCACACACACACACATTTCTGGACCCAAACACCTGAAACTTTAGCACTCCAGCCCCCAACTTCCAGCTGTGCGTGTAGGCCTTCCTGGGACTTGCAGGGATGGAGGTGGCTGCCAGATGTTGGGAAGGAGAGATAGGGAGGGAAGACTGGGTAACAAAGGCCAAGACCTGGGGATAACTGATTTCCCCAGAGCCTCGCTGATAATCCACCAGCCCCTGGAGAGGTCTCACCAGGTGGGCAGCGAGTAGAAACTAGGCCTCATTCCCCTGGTTGGCAGTTGCCTCTAGGGGGCTGGTTTTATCTCCGGCACCCCCACCCTCTTCTCCCCAGCCCCATACCTCCCCTGGCCCAGGCTGCCACCTCTTCTCTTCCAACAGGGATCCACAGCAGCCCCTTCTGCCCCCTCCAGTCTGCCTTCCCCTAGGAACTCCTTGAAGCTCTTCTACAAGAAGCAAATTGGCCATGCCCGTCTCCTGCTCGGCGCCCTTTAATGGCTCCCCATGGTCCTAAGGACAAGAACTCAGCTCTTTTTTTTTGGTTATTCTAAATGTAAAGCAATCTTTGTTTTTGGTTTTTTTTAATTGTGCTTAGGGTGCAAATTTACAGAACAAAACTTGTTTTACATTCAACAGTTCATGTACGTTTGATTTCACACCCCAGTTACCATCCCCAACCCTAACCCACTCTCCTCCCCTCCCTTCCCTGTGACCTCTCCCCCCTCCCTGTGCCCCTCTTAACCATGCACTCCTCTCTGCCCAGCTTTCCCTCCGTGTGAATGCTGCCCCTCTGGTGCCCTATGGCCGATTGCTCCAAGGGGTGTATTTCCGTAGAGTAGGTAGGTGCTTCACCTCAGGTTGAGTGTTCTGCATGTAAGTCTTTCTACTGTTGGGCTGAAACCAATCCTTGGAAGTGAGTCCCATCCCAGGCCCGGAGGGTATTCCAGGGCCATAGTCTTGTGGGTCCTATAAGATTCCATCCAACCAGTAATTCTGGTCATTATTGTGTTTTGAATTTTGTTCCACATTTTCCCTCCCACTCTATCCAGGATCTCCAGTTTAGACTCTATCCAGTCTCCACCTTCCCAAGTGGTTGGCACTGGTAGCTGGGCACCATCTAGTTCTTCTGGTCTTGAGGTCCATCATATCCTTGGACTAATGTTTCCAAATGCCCTTGGTTTTCTTCACTCTTCTTCACTTCAGATGAGAGGAGACCATTAGCTGCATCTTAGATGGCCACTCAAAAGCTTTTAAGACCCCAGTCGCCACTCACCAAAGTAGACTGTGGAATAAGATTTTTATGTACTATGTTGTGCCAATTGAGCTTGGTGTCCCCCAACACTATGGTCCTGAGTCAGCACACCTGGTGGTTCTCTCTCCCACAGTGTCTGGCTGTCTCTGAGGGATTACTCCAAGTCTGTCTTCTGTTGCTTCTGTAATGATTGTGGTTATTTTGTATCTCTAGTGTCTGTGCAAGATTATCCTCAGCTGAGTCTATCATTGGTCTGGAGTATATTCCTGTTCACCAACCCCCATCTGATCTTCTCGGTTGTCTGTGCATTTATCTGTAGCCTGCTGTTTTGTGCTAGTGGTGATGAAGTATTGTGAATATACTGGTATTTGCCTCTGTTGTCTATATCTTGTATGCACATTTCAGTGTCCTTCCTTTCCCCAATGTCATCATGCTGGTCACAGACTCTTTCCATACCATCCCTCCCCTTACCCAAATCAACATGTGGCCCCCAACTAGTCTGAAATTTTCCCTCCCCTTCCCTCCCATCCCCGGTAACCTACAAGTGGGTTCCCTTCCTTAAGCAAAGCCTTCCTTGACTTTTTACAGTAATGGGCTCATACAATATTTGTCCCTCTGCAATTGACTTACTTCACTCAGCATTACGTCCTCCAGTTTCATCCATGTTGTGAGATGATTCATGTATTCTTTATTATTCTTTAATGTAACATAGTATTCCATTGTGTGAATGCACCATAATTTGGTTATCCATTCATCTGTTGATGGGCTCAAGTATAGCAGTGATCACGGAGCTGGCATGGGATCGGGCGGTGTTTCATTCTGCTGTGCATAGGGTTGCTATGAATCGAAGACAACTCAACGGCACCCAACAACAACAACAACAGTCCTTTTGTCAAATATCAGTTGTCCATAGATGGATGGGTCTATTTCTGGGTTTTTAATTCTGTTCCATTGGTCTATCTGTCTATCATTGTATCACTACCACGCTGTTTTAACTACTGTGGCTGTCCAGTAGGTTTTGAGATGCGGGAGTGTGAGACCTCCCACTTTGTTTTTCTTCTTCAGCAGTGTTTGGCTTATCCGAGGTCTCTTTCCTTTCCATATGAAGTTAATAATTGGGTTTTCCATATCCTTAAAAAATGCTGATGGTATCTGGATCAGGATTGCGTTGAATGTGCAGATTCCTTTGGGTAGTATTGACATTCTCACAGGTACCTGACTGCTAACCACAAGGCTGGCGGTTCAAACCCACCAGTCACTCTTTGGAAGGAAGGTTGGGCAATCTACTTCCGTAGTGATTCTGCCTCGGAAACCCAAGGAAGGGTCGCTATGAGTCAGGTCCAACTTGACAGCACATAACTACAAACAAATCCATGAACAAGGTAAGTTCTTCCATTGATGTAGATTCCTTGTAGTTTCCTGTAGCTGTGTTTTACTGCTTTCTTCATATAGATGCAAAGGGGTACAGCCCCCTTGGAAGACAGCCTGGCAGTTTCTTAAAAAGCCAGCATAGTCTTACCACCAGATCTAGCAATTGTACTCCTCGGTATTTACCAAAATGAATTCAAAACTTAGGTCCACACAAGCCCCTGCACACAGATAGATACCTATAGCAGCCAAACCTTGGAAGTAAACAAGATGTCCTTCAATAAGTGAAAGGCTAAACAAACGGGGGTCCATCCATACAGTGGGAGCTCTGGTAGCATAGTGCCTAAGGCACTTGACTGCTAACCAGAGGGCTGGCGGTTCAAACCCACCAGCCACTCCTCGGAAAGAAAGTTGGGCAATCTACTTCTGTAGTGATACCGCCTCGGAAACCCAAGGAGGGGTCACTATGAGTCAGATCCGACTCAACGGCACATAACAACAACAACATCCATACAGTGGAATATTACTCAGTGATGAAACTAAATGAATTATCAAGCTACAAAAAGACACGGAGGAACCTTTAAATGCATGTTGCAGAGTCAAAGAAGCCAGTCTGGAAAGGCTACCAATAGGATGGATCCAACCACATGACATTCTGGAAAAGGCAAAGCCATGAGGTGCAATGGTTAAGCACTTGGCTGCTAACCAAAAGACCAGTGGTTTGAATCCACCAGCCACTCTGTGGGAGAAAGATGAGTCAGTCTGCTTCTATAAAGACTACAGCCTTGGAAACCCTACGGGGCAGTTCTACTCTGTCTTACAGGGGCTTTATGAGTGCGAATCAACTCAACGGCAGTGGGTTTGCTTTGGGCTTTGCTTCCGTAAAGATAACAAACAGCCTTAGAAACCTGTGGGGCAGTGCTACTCTGACCTCTAGGAGCACTGTGAGTCAGAATCAATTCGCTGGCAGTGGGTTTTTTGGTCATTTGTGTTTATTTTATTTTATTTTTGGATTAATCTCTCTCTCTCTCTCTCCTCTTTCTCTCTCTCTACTGTCAAGTCGGATCCAACTCATAGGACCCCTCCTTGGGTTTCTGAGGCGGTAGCACTACAGCAGTAGATTGCCCAACCTTCCTTCCGAGCAGTGGCTGGTGGCTTTGAACCACCAGCCTTCCGGTTAGCAGTCAAATGCCTTAGGCACTATGCCACCAGAGCTCCTTTTGGATTGATAAAGACAACAAAAAGATCAGTGATTGCGAGGGGTTGGGGAAGGGGGTATGAATAGGTGGCACACAGGGCATTTTTGCAACAGTGAAACCTTTCTGTGTGATACATTACACATTTCTCAAAACCCACAGAACAGTAGGACACAAAAAGTGAACCCAACTGTGAACCATGGACTTCAATTAATAATGGAGTCCTTGGGTGGCACAAACAGTTAAGCGCTCGGCTATTAACTGAAAGGCTGGCTGTTCAAATCCACCTAAAGGCACCTCAAAAAAAAAAAAAAAAAAAGCTGGCTGTTCAAATCCACCTAAAGGCACCTCAAAAAAAAAAAAGGCCTGACAATCCGAAAACTCAGCCATTGAAAAGTCTACGGAGCACAGTTCTGCTCTGACACGTGTAAGGTCACCGTGAGTCCAAGAGGGCTCTAGGTTTGGTTTGGTTTCAGTTAATAATAATGTATCACTGTTGGCTCATCACGTGACAAATGCACCACACTAACGCCGGATGCTACTAACGGAGGAAAGTGGGGTCGGGGAGGGAAGGTCTATGGGAACTCCCTGTACTTTCTACACAATTTTTCTGCAAAACCTAAAACTACTCTAAAAAAATAAAATCTATTAATTAAAAAAAAAGTTGATGTGACAGGTGATTAAAGAGGACCTGGGAAGATGAGAGGGAAAAGCATTCCAGGCAGAGGGAACAGCCAGTGCAAAGGCCCTGAGGCAGGACCAACTTGGCCTATTGGGGGCACAGGAAAGGGGCCCAAGAGGCTGGAGCAGAATGAGCCCAGGCAAGAGCGCGGGAGTGCCGGGCAGATGGTGCAGGGCCTTGTGGGCTGTGGAAGGGACTCTGAGTTTTTTCTAAGAGCAGTGGGGAGGCATGGAAGGGTTGAGAACAAGGAAGTAGCATGGCACGGAGCAACCGAGTGGATTTGGGGAAATGATGAGTAGGTGAGACATGGCAGCAGAGTTGGGAAGAGGCAGATTTGGGGAGGGCAGGTGGGCAGAGGAAGTGGGAAATGCAGAGTTTGGAGATGTGTCACAAAATCTAGGCAAGGGGCTCAGCCTCAGAAGGGATGGGAGTGTGGGGTGAGAGACCAGAGCCCGGCTGGGGAAACTGAGGCACTGAGCAGGGCAGCGGCTGACCACAGTCAGGCAGCTCATTTTGCAGCCAAAACTCGATTCAAAGCGCAGGCTCCTGCCTCCCAGAATCAGTTCGTCCCACCGGGCTCCTCTGGAACCAGGATGGCCCCTGGATTTGAATCCGAAGAAAGGCTTGCCGCCATCCTGGGTGGTGGCAGAACAGCGGAGATAAAGGTGCAGAGGTTGCAGTGAGGGCGCGCCAGCTGCAGGAAGTGAGTATAGTCACTGTACCTGACAGAGGCAGCTCTGACCACCGCGGCCGTTACCGCGGTTCCACCTCCCGCAGCCCCGAGGGGACAGCAGGCTTTACCCGCGTTCCACAGACGGGGACACTGAGGCTGCAGAGGAGAAGTGGAGGCTTCAGAAGCAGGGAGGGCCCTTCTCCCCTCTGTCTAGGAACCTGGTCTGGGAGGGGCTCTGTTCTTCCCCTACTCTCCCAAAAGCTCCGGGAAAGACAGGAAGGCAGTGGCCGGGGGCAGCCTGCTGGGCAGGAGGCCGGGGAGGGGCCAGGCGCAACCGCGGAGCGGCATTTCTCAGAATTTACAGAATTCAGAGTGGGGGTGGGGAGCTGGGGCTGCCCCTGGACCTTCGTGAAGGAAAGGAAATGGGGTGATGGGGGACCCTGCTCAGGACTCAGCCCCACACTCAGGCCTTGTAGGGGGAGGGCTCTGCTCTCCTCCTGCCCTCACTGCGAACTCTCAGCCACCGCATGTGGGAGGCTGGAGGGGTCCCTGCACACGCAGGCTCAAGTACAGGTGGGGCCTGTGTCTGCACTCAAGCATCTGCCATGCCACACCTGCACACCTTGCTCTGAGCACGCACATGTACACCATGACATGCCCACATCTAATGCCCAGCTCAGAACATGTGTGTGTACCTGCGTGTCATGTCCACACTGGAGCCCGTGAACATGAATATGTCATGTCACATGTGCACAACCAGGCCTGTGCACGTGTGTGTTTGCATGTGTGCACGTCCCTACGCAGACAGGTCCTGGCAGCACTGGCCACATGGGCACACTTCATCCCTGTCCCCTGTGCACACCCGCGAAGCCAGGGTGGCAGAGTTCCCCGGCCTCCTCCCCCAAGGGCAATATGTCCAGGCTGGGACCACCACGAGGCTGTCTCCTTCCACACCCCCTTTGCTCTCTGAGCCCTGCTCCCCAAGCCTTCTGTTCCCTTCACCTCTGTTCCCTTCCCTGCTCTGTAGGTGGCAGGCTCACTCATGCACTTTTTGTTAACTAAGGTAAGATTCACACAACATAAAATTAACCATTTTTACGTTTACAAGTCGGTGGCATTTAGCACACTCATGATGTCATGTAGCCACCACATCTATCTAGTTCCAAGACATTGTCATCACCCCAAAAGGAAACCCCATATTGATGAAGAAGTGGCTGTCCATTCTCCCCTCCTTCCAGCCTTTGGTGGCCACCAATCTGCTTCCCGTCTCTGTAGATTTACTTATTCTGGATGTTTCATATCAAAGGAGCTATTATGGATTGTATTATGTCCCCCAGACAGAGATCCTAAAGTCCTAACCCCTAGTGCCTGTGAACGTGGCCTTGGGAGTGCTAACAGTTAACATGTACGTAGGTCCCTGGATGGCACAAACAATTTGCACTCAGCTTGTAACTGGAGGTTGGTGGTTCAAAGTCACCCAGTAGCAGCATGGAAGAAAGGCCTGAGGTCTGCTTCCATAAAGATGACAGCTGAGAAAACGCTGTGGAGAAGTTCTACTGTGTAACACATGGGGTTGCCATGAGTCAGAGTCAACTCCATGAGTCACAATCAGTAAGTCGACAGTTAGTACAAGGTTGTATTGGAGTAAGGTAGGTCCCGGTCCAAAATAAAACCACCAAACCAAACTCCCTGCCATCAAGTTGATTCTGACTCAGAGCAACCCCCACTGGGTTTCCAAGGCTGTACATCTTTATAGAAGTAGGTTGCCGCATCTTCTTTCCACCGAGCAGCTGGTGGGTTTGAACTGCTGATCTTCTGGTTAGCAGCCAAATGCCTTATCCACTATGCTACCAGACTCCTTCCAATATACGTAGTGTCCTTATAAAAAGAGAAGAGACAGAGTCACACAGGAAGATGGCCAGGGGAAAACAGAAGTAGAAATTGGAATGATGTGTCTATAAGCCAAGGAATGCCAAGGACCACCAGGAACTACCAGAAGCTGTAAGAGAGGAGGAAAAATTCTCCCCACGGGCCTTCCAAGAGAGCACAGCCCTCATGAGACAAAGTGTATGTGAACTGCTGTATGGAAAGTGAATTTGCTCTGTAAACTTTCACCCAAATCACAAAAAAAAAAAAAAAGAGAGAGAGAGAGAGAATAGCCTGTTGACACCCTGAATTCACACAGCTAGCCTCCAGAACAGTGAAGCAATACAGGTGTGAGTTTGGGGAGATTGTTTTGGTTTGTTTTAGTGAAAATATGCGCACGAAAACATGTCAGCCCAACAACTTCCACATTCATGATTCACTGACATTGGTTATATTTTCTCATGGGTGCCACCATTCTTGCTACCTTTTCCAAAACATTCCACCACCTTTCACATAGACTCAATGCCTCCAAACAAAAATGTCCTCTTCCTCCCACCACTAGAAATCATTAATAAGCTTTGGTTTCCATACAAGTGTTTATTTCATGTAACAGAGATCAGACAGTATTTGTCCTTTTGTGACTGACTTATTTAGCGCAGCATGATGTTTGCAGGGCTCACCCACGTGCTGGCGTGCACCAGGACTTCATTTTCCTTTATGGCTGAGTATCATTCCATTGTGTGTTTAGACCACATTTAGTTTATCCATTCATCTGCTGATGGACATTTTCATTGTTTCCACTTTTGGGCTACTGTGAAAAACACAGCAATGAATCATATCTGTTCTTTTAAGCTACCCAGACTATGGGACTTTGTTACTACAGCCCTTAGGAAAGTAACACAGGAGGCACATACTATGTGACCTTTGGTGTCTGGCTTCTTTCACTCACTCATGTTTTTCCAAGTCTTGGTTCAAATGTCACCACCTCCGAGGGACCTTCCCTGATGTCTGCAGCCCCTGCACACCCCAGCCTTCTGCTTCCTGACTCACAACACCTCAGCAGTATCTGGCATAACCCTAAGCATCTGCTTGTCCACACACACGCTGTCCACCTCCTGCTCAAAACCACAGATCCCATTTGAAAGCTTGTGAGCAGCCATCCAAGCACAGTTGGTTTCTGATTGCCTGGCGCAACAGAGGAAGAAAGAGACCCAGGTATTAGAGAAGGAACTGGGCTGCTGGGCTAATTGCCCCCATGAACAACTGCCTCCTCTGCTATGAGACAAGAAGAACTGGATGATGCCCAAGTACCATTACTGACCATTTTGATCAAGGACTCCACAGATGGCTCTTGATCAAAAGGAGAAAAATTGAGGAACAGAACTTTAAATTCTTACTAGAAACCAGACTTAGTAGACACATTGATCCAGGAGGGACCCCGAATCCATGGCCTGGAAACAACTTTTGAAATTTGAGCCAAAAATACCCCCCATGATGTCCTGTAAGCTACTCACAACAAGTGAGCTCAATGAATGAAGAATGTCTGTCTTGAGCATCGTGCTCTATTGAAGAATTACCTGTAAGACACTGAAATGACAATCTAAGGCACAGATGAGAACTTTAAGGGGCAGAGAGTCTAAGTTAATGGGGCTGAAACAGCAGAGACAGAGAAAGGGAGAATGGTGACATATTGTGAAGAGCGGAACTGCTGTCGATGGACTATACAGGTACAAACTGATGAACTGGTGTGTATTTTGTGGTGTGTATTTTCAACAAAAGACAGAAAGAAAAAATCACAGGTCTCAAAGAACAGGGAATTGCCTTTTACCTCCTCTGGAAGGTTGATGAATGAATAAATGAATGAATGGGGAATGAATGAAGGCTCTGTATCACACCTCCCTGTCCTGTACATGGCCCCTGCTTCCTTGTTGAGCCTCAGATTCAATTCAACAATATTTATCATGTGCCTGACGTGTGACAGGTCCTGCCCCAAACCCTGCAGCTCCTGCAGGGAGCATCACAGACAGACTCCTCATCTCCATAGAACCTTCATCCTCAAGGCGGGGACCCTAAAGCCTGGAGGAGTGGGATTTGACTACAGTTGAGGTTGTTGCAGAAGCCCCTGGATTGCACAAATGGTTAAGCATTTCACTACTAACTAAAAAGTTGGCAGTGCAAACCCAGCCAGAGGCTCATCCAAAGAAAAATTTGACAACCTGCTTCCAAAAAAATCAGCAACTGAAAATTCTATGGAGCACAGTTCTACTGTGACACACATGGGGTTGCCATGAATTAGGCTTGACTCTACAGCAACTGGTTTTCAGGTTTTTGTTCTGTTTTGTTTTTTGTTGTTGCTGTTTGCTTTGGTTTGGTTTTGGTTTTTGAGGTTGTTGCTAAGAGGAAAATCTTTCCCTAGTCAGTGCATTTATTTCTTCAACCAGTGTTTATTAAGCACCTACTACCTGGAGAATCCCAACACCTATCTACAGTTTGTCACACTGTGGTGGCTTGTGTGTTGCTGTGATACTGGGAGCTATGCCACCAGTATTTCAATTACCACCAAGATCACTGCCAAAAGGCCATGGTGGAAGCATTGTCTGACCACCTCTCACTTCACAATGGGGAAGAAGGATCCAGAATAACATCAACAGCCCAAGGCTGGTTCCTATGAGGCAGAAATCAGACATACAGCCACCCTCTAATCATTTTGCCAATTCTAACACCAACCATCCCATGGCACTTCCTACACTTCTCTGCTGGGTTCGATAATTCATTGCAATAGCCACACAGAACTCACACACAATACTCACGAGTATAGGGTTTATTAAGGAAGTACCAAACCAAAAAAACCAAACTCACTACCATTGAGTAGATTTTGACTCTTAGCGACCCCTCCTTGGGTTTCTGAGGCAGTATCACTACGAAAGTAGATTGCCCAATCTTCCGAGGAGTGGCTTAACAGTGTACAAATTCAGGATCAGAAACGACTCAGGATACTGTTCCTCAATCAGGACAGCTTCTTCTCAGCCATGCCACAGACACACTTCTCTCAGGCCTCGGCCTCTGTCCTGCTCAGGCAAGTGTTACAAAGCTCTTTTAGCTCTTCCAGTAGGTGCCCAGAGAGACGCCTCACTCTGCCAACAAGGCTTTTGCCCAGAGGCACTCAGCTTTCTCCCTCCCTGGCCCAGGAAGCCCACAGCTCTCTCTCAGGCTGGTCTCTTGGTTCTGCTACTTCTGCTGCTGCCATCTCTGTGCTGTCTCTCTGTTGCCTCAGTGCAGGGATCTCGGGTCTAAGGACATGCTCCACTCCTGGTTCTTCTTTCTTGATGGTAGTGTAATCGCCCTTTCCACCTCTGGGATTTTAAGCCTAGCAGGATGGTAAAACTGACCAATCCCCATGATAGGGCCCCATACACCTTATTTTCATAGTCCCACCCCCACAAAGGTACCATCCTTATTTACGTTATTAGCAAGCTATCCAATGCCCTTGGTGAACCACAAACACCTCACATTTGCATAGTCCCATGCAGTCATGTGGTGGGAGTCACAGAGACCATGGCTAGAAGGTCTGTATTAAGTAATTCACTACATCATAGTCACCCGTGGTGGACAGGTTTCAGCAGAGTTCCCACACTAAGACAGAATAAGAAGAAAGGCCTGGCCATCTACATCTAAAAACTAGCCAGTGAAAACTCTATGAATCACAACAGAATGCTGTCCAATATAGTACCAGAAAATGAGCCTCTACACTGGAAGTCACTCAAAATGCACAGTGGCCACAACCATGCTCTTGTTGGGGGCCTTTAAGTCAATTTTGACTCAAAGCAACTGCATGTGAGTAGAACTGCCCCGTTGGGTTTTCCTGGCTCTAATTTTTATGGAAGCAGATTGCCAGGTCTTCCTCTTACAGATCCACTGGGTGGGATCCAACCACCAGCCCTTCGGTTAGCAGCCAAGCACTTAACCATTGCATCACCAGCACTCCTTCAAGCAAGCAATTGCCATCAAGTTGGACCCAGCACTCCTTAGGGAGAGGCAAATCAAAACCACAATGAGATACCACTTCACCTTCCATTAGAATGGCTAAGTTCTTAAAAGGAGTTCTGGTAGAGTAGTGCCTAAGGCACTTGACTGCTAACCAGAAGGCTGGCGGTTCAATCCCACCAGCCACTCGTCGGAAGGAAGGTTGGGCAATGTATTGCCATAGTGATACCACCTCAGAAACCCAAGGAGGGGTCACTAGGGGTTGGATCTGACTCCATAGCACATAACAACAACAACACAACAAGTTCTTAAAAAAAAAATAAAAATAAAAGGAAAACAACAAATGTTGGTGAGGATGTGGAGATATTGGAACCCTCATCCACTGCTGATAGAAATGCAAAATGCTACAGCCACTGTGGAAAACAATGTGGCAGTTCCTCAAAAAGTTAAACA
Source organism: Orycteropus afer afer (assembly GCF_000298275.1). NCBI lineage: Eukaryota > Metazoa > Chordata > Mammalia > Tubulidentata > Orycteropodidae > Orycteropus > Orycteropus afer. Next base: position 1,927,655 of record NW_006921992.1, on the reverse strand, counting down.
TAGAACTGCCATAACCAAAATCATATCTGTGCCCATTCCAAAGAAAGATGATCCCACACAGTGTGGAAATTATCAAACAATATCATTAATATCACATGCAAGTAAAATCTTACTGAAGATAATTCAAAAATGGTAGCAGCAGTATATTGACAGAGAACTCCAGAAATGCAAGCTGCATTCAGAAGAGGATGTGGAATGAGGGACATCATTGTGGATGTCAGATGGATCTTGGCTGAAAGCAAAGAATACCAGAAAGATGTTTACTTGTGTTTTATTAATACGCAAAAGCATTTGATTGTGTGATCACAACAAATTATGGATAACATTGAGAAGAATGGGAATTCCAGAAAACTTGATTATACTCATGAGGAACCTGTGTATAGACCAGAAGCCTGTCGTTCAGACAGAACAAGGTGACACTGCATGGTTTAAAATCAAGAAGGGAGTGCGTCAGGGTTGTATCCTTTCCCCATACTTATTCAATCCATATGCTGAGCAAATAATCCGAGAAGCTGGACTATATGAAGAAGAACGTGGCATCAGGTTTAAAGGAAGAACCATTAACAACCTGCGATACACTAACGACACAACTTTGCTTTCTGAAAGTGAGGATGACTTGGAGTGCTTACTGATAAAGATTGTAGAATACAGTCTGCAGTACGGATTATATCTCAATATAAAGAAAACAAAAATCCTCACAACTGGACCTATAAGCAGCATCATGATAAATGGAGAAAAGATCAAAGTTGTCAAAGACTTCACATTGCTTGGTTCTACAATTGACACCAATGGAAGCAGCAGTCAGGACATCAGACGACACATAGCACTGGGCAAATCAGCTACAAAGGACTTCTTTCAAGTTCTAAAGAGCAAAGATGTCTCCTTGAAGACTAAGGTGTGCCTGACACAAGCCATGGTATTTTCAATCGCTTCATATGCATGTGAGAGCTGGACAATGAATAAGGAAGACCAAAGAAAAGTTGATGCTTTTGAGTTGTGGTGCTGGTCAAGAATGCTGAAAGTGTCATGGACTCCTAAGCAATATAACAGATCTATCCTGGAGGAAGTGCAGCCAGAATGCTCCTTGAAAGCGAGAATGGCCAGACTTCATCTCACCTACTTTGGTCACGTTGTCAGAAGGGACCATTCCCTGCAGAAGGATGTCATGCTTGGTAACGTGGAGGGTCAACAAAGAAGGGGAAGGCACACAATGAGACAGAATGACACAGTGGCTGCGGTGATGGGCTCATGTATAGCAAGGATCGTGGAGCTGGCGCGGCACCAGACAGTGTTTTGTTCTGCTGTGCATAGGGTCGCTATGAGTCGGAGACAACTCGATGGCACCTAACAACAACAACAACAACAACCAAACCCAAACCAAACCCACTGCCACTGAGTCAATTCCAATTCACAGAGAACCCCATTGGCTTTCTAAGGCTGTAAATCTTTACAAAGGTAGATTGCCTTCAGTTGATCTTTTACAAAATATAAAAGGAGTAGATTAAGGAAGAGAGATGGAGGAAGACTGACGCCAAGCCACGTGGAGATGTCCAAGGAACCAGGAAGCAGAAGCTGAAGAGATAAGGACCTTTCCTGAGAATCAACACAGAGAGAAAGCCTTCCTCTAGAGCTGGCACCTTGAACTCAGGCTTTGAGCCTTCTATAACTGTAAGAGAATAAATTTCTGTTTGTTAAAACCTAAAAAAAAAAAAAAATAGTAGATTGCCTTATCTTCCTCCTGCAGAGCAGCTGGTGGGTTTGAACTACTGACCTTCTAGTTAACAGCTGACATGCCTTATCCACTACATCACCAGAGCTTCTTTAGAACTACCATATGACACAACAATTCCACTCCTATGTGTATACCCAGAAGAGTTGAAAGCAAGGACTCAAACAGATACATGTATATCAATGTTTATTGCAGCACTGCTCACAGTAGCCAAAGGTGGAAATAACCTAAATGTCCATCAGCAGAGGAATGGGTAAACAACATGTGGTCTATACACGCAATAGAATACTACTCAGCTGGAAAGAGAAATGAAGCCCTGATGCGTGCTTGGTGGTGGTGTTACTCTTGTTGGTTGCCATTGAGTCAATTCTGACTCCTGGTGACCCCATGTGTGCAGAGAGAAGTGCTCCATAGGGTTTTTGAAAGCAGATCACCAGGCCTGTATTCCAAGGTGCCTCTGGGTGGACTGGAACCACCAACCTATTGAAAGCAATTGAACACTTAACGATATGTGCCACCCAGGAGATCCTAATATATGGTATGACATGGATTAACCTTGAAAACATTATGTTGAGTAATAAGTCAGTCACAAAAGGACAAATGGCATAGTGCCAAAGGCACTTGACTACTAACCAGAAGGTTGGTTGTTCAAAACAACCAGCCACTCCTCAGAAGGAAGACTGGGAAATCTACTTCCATAGAGATACCACATTGGAAACCCAAGGAGGGATCACTATGAGTCAGAATCAACTTGAGGGCAGTGAGTTTGGTTTTATGGGTTTTTTTTTTTTTTTTTGGTCACTAACATGGAACAACAAGTATTAGTGGTTACCTGTTGCCCCTGCCACTTCCCAAGGAAAAAACTCAAAATAAAAAACAAACTCACTTTCAAAGGTTCTTGATTATATGCTACCTCCTGAAATGGACAAACATCAACCAATTCTTTTTGGTACAGTGACTCTGTGTATTCCTTTGACGCTTCCTGCAGCATTCAATATTTTACCCATAGAATCCTTCAATATTGCAATTCAAGGCTTGAATTTTTCCTTCAGCATAGTAGACCATATGGATTGTCCGATTCAAAATGGCCCATATCAATCCATTTAAGCTCTCTCATGCCTAGGATATCAATCTTTATGTGTTTCATTTCATTTTTTTATGACTTCCAAGTTGCCTAGCTTTATACTTCATACATTCCACATCCCTATTATTAATGGATGTTCGCAGTTGTTTCTTCTTATTTTGAGTCACACCACATCAGTAAACGAAGGTCCCAAAAGCTTTACTCCATCCACATCATTAAGGTTGACTCTACTTTGAGGAGGAAGTTCTTTCCCAGTGGTACTTTGAGTGTCTTCCAACCTGAGGGTTTCTTCTTCTAGGACTACATGAGACAATGTTCTGCTGCTGTTCATAAGGTTTTCACTGGCCAGTTTCTTTAGACATAGATAAGCACGTCCTTCTTCCTAGTCTTCTTTAGTCTGAAGCTCTGCAGAAACCTGTCCACCATGAGTGATCCTGCTGGTATTTAATACTGGTGACATAGCTTCTAACATGACAGCAGCACATAACCTATTATAGCATGGCAAGCTGACAGGCAAGTGGTGAATGTATATATGTATGTATGTATATAAGAGGTAGCTTTATAAAGAATCAGCAAAAAATATCTTCATTTCTGATCCATGATTTTGCCTCATGGAGCACTTTTACCCACCCTGCCCCTCCTATCTCAGATAGGGTCAGAAGTAGAGATGGAATGAGGACCTTGGCTCTCAGGTCAGGTATAGTGTGGTCGATTATTTTTATATGGCCTTTCTTATTGTGATCTTGAACTTCCATCAAAAGACTGGGTGGAACTATGTGAACAAGGTTTTTATGGCCCACTAAGGTGATTTGTCAGCTTGTTAGTGATGAAAATAAGGTGCATGGCGCCCTTGTGGGGGTAGGATCATGCAGTGAGTACAGATCCCTAACAGGAAGATACACTGGGCTTAAAATAAGTCATCCTGAAGGTGGAAAGGGGGACCTCACTATAACCAAGAAGAAGAGATGGGAGCCAGGTCCATGGGCTGAGAACCTCCTAGATCCAGGACACGGACAGAGAGCTGTAACATTGGAGATGGCACAAGACAGCAAGAAGTGGCTGCAAACATGGCAGACAACCAGCAGGAGCAGAACCAAGAGACCATGCAGTGGGCTTCTCAGCCCACAGAGTAAGAAAGCTGAGCACCAGAGGTGGAGGGGGATGTCCCTAGGTACTTATCAGTAGAGCTAAGTGTTTTGCAACACTTGCCTGAGCAGAGCAGACTCCAGGCTAACCCAAAAGGCCCAAGAAGCCCAAGAGACCTGAGGGACTGAGGGGCCAAAGGGCTGAAAGGCTGAGAGGCCAAGAGTTGAAAGACCAAGGACCAGAGAGCGGCCTGCCTATGGGCACAACCAAGAAGTTGTCCCAACCGAAGAACAATATCCTGAGTTGTTCCTGATCCTGAATAAGTAACGTATTACTTCCCTAATAAGCCCTAAGGAGCTCTGGTAGCATAGTGCCGAAGGCACTTGACTGCTAACCAGAAGGTTGGTGATTCAAACCCACCAGCCACTCCTCAGAAAGAAGGTTGGACAATCTACTTCCATAGTGATACTGCCTCGGAAACCCCAGGAGTGGTCACTATGAGTCAGGTCCAACTCGATGGCACATAACAACAACAACAATAAGCCCTATAGTTATGAATATTGTCTGTGAGTTCTCTGTGGCCATTGTGAAGAATGACTGAATCCAGCAGAGAAGTAAGGAGTGCTGTGGGAGGCGAGCGGCAGAGTTAGTAAGAAGGTTGCCGGTTGTGCGTGTCTCACCCCCACCTCATAGGAATCAGCCCTGGGCTGATGCTGATGGTGATTCTGTCTCCTCTCTTGTGAAGTGAGATGAAGAGCTCAGATGATGATGCTGCCACCGTGCCATTTTCACACAGGCTGTGTGGTCACCCATGGCGATGAGTCATGGTAACAACTGTGGTTAGTCAAACCCCCCTTCCTTTCTCAGAGAAGCCAGCTCTACCCTGCTTGTGCAGTGTGTTTATTTATTTTCACCTGGCCTCACACACCACAGCAGAAATACACTCAGAAACTCCCTCCCCACCCCCACCCCCACATCACTCAGAGAGGATGCTAAAGTCCTCACCCTGGCCCACACGGCCCTGCACGACCTATTCCAACCCCCTATCCCCCTCACTCACTCCACATGGGTCTCTTCACTCTCCCTGTGACACACCAGACATGGTCCTGCCTCAGAGCCTTTGCACAGGCTGTTCCCTCTCCCTGGAATGCTCTTCCCCCAGATACGTGTTTGGCTGTTTTCTTCCCTCCCTCAGGTCTCTGCTCAAATGTCCCCTTACTTCAGTTATACAAACCATCCATCCCTACCTTCCTACTTCCAAGCTCCCCTTCCTACTTCTTTTTAATCCATGGCCCTTGTTACCACTGGACCTACTATACATTTTTGTTTCTTATGTTGCTATGACTCACAATGGACTTGATGGCAACAGGTTTGTTTGTTTGTTTTTGGTATGTTTTTATCACTCTGTGAACACTTTAGTAGCAGAAACCACACCTGCGTGGTTCACTGCTCTTTCCCCAGTGTTTGGAGCATAATAGGTGCAAATAAATATTTGCTAAGTAAGTGAAAGAACAAAAAAACTGAATGAATAAATATGCAATTAATATGGATGAGCTGTAAATTTGGCCCTGAACTCTGTGATGGCCAAAACAAAAAAGGAAACAGCATTCATTGCATTTTCATTAGGGAGAAAACCATCCAGTTCCCAAGGGAAGGCCAAGGGCCAAGCAACTTGTGTGCATCTTCTGTGTACATCTTCTCAGGTCTAGGACATCTTGGAAATAAAGTTTTATTGGAACACATCCACAGGCACTGGTTTACCTACAGTCTTTATACAAAGACTATTAGGGATGATTGCATTTATAATCCCAATTTACAGATCAGCAAAGGAGGATCAGAGAGGCTCAGTGACATAGGAAGGTCACCCAGCTAGGATGAGATGCTGGTCTCCCTCAGCACCTAAACTCATCTGCTAACAACTAAGCCAGGCTTTCCCAAACTGCTTTCATTATAAGAATAACCTGCATATAGTGAAAATTACAGACTCCCACGAACACCTGATTTCATAGGTCTGTAATTTAACAAGAGGGCCCCAGGGTGATACAAAGGAGCTCTGGTGGCACAGTGCCTAAGGCACTTGACTGCTAACCAGAAGGCTGGCGGTTCAAACCCACCAGCCACTCCTCAGAAGGACGGTTGGGCAATCTACTTCCGTAGTGGTACTGCCTTGGAAACCCAAGGAGGGGTCACTATGAGTTGGATCCGACTCGATCGATGGCACATTACAACAACTGGGTGACACAAACGGTTAACACGCATAGCTGATAAATGAAAGGTTGGCAGTTCAAATACACTCAGAGAAGACTCAGAAGAAAGGCCTGGTGATCTACTTCCAAAAAATCAGCCGCTGATAACCGTTTGGATCACAACAATCTGATCTACAACCAACCATGGAATGGTGCGGGACAAGACAGCATTCCATTCCATTATACATGGGGTCGACTGAGTTGGAGGCCAACCGCCCAGCATCTAACAACAACAACACTGACTGCTGTCATGTTATAATGGCAGGGTTGCATAGCTGTGAAAAACACCATCTGGTGTTTCAGCCATACTGAAAATGTTTATTATCAGGCCCTGTACAGGGAAAGTTTGCCAACCCTCTTTTTTAATTGAATACTTCTCAAACTGAATGTGACTATGGGTCACCTTGGCATTTTGTTAAATGTAGATTCTGATTCAGCAACTCTGGGAGGAACCTGAGACTGCACTTTTAGCAAGCTCCCAGGTGATGACAATGCTGTTGGACCACACTTGAAGTAGTGAGGATGCAGATATCACAAAGCTCAGCCTGGATGGGTCTGTGAATCCTTGTTGACAAAACAGAGAAATGTGGTCGCACCAGCATCTTCACTTCATTTTATCAGAGCGCTGGGCCATTGTACCAACCAGACAGATCCTTTCATTCAACATCTACTGGCCCTCTATGTGAGTGAGACACACCCAAAACAGGAGGAGAGTTTCACACATTCATACTCAAAAACATCTCACCAGCCTTGAAAAATGGGTGGAAGAATTCTAATCAAAAGGGGAGGAAAATGGGAAGAGGAAGACAGAGAGAGGTACACGGGAGGTACAGACAACAAAAATGAACGCATTTGCATGTGCAGTACTGCATTGTGAGTGATGGTAAGCATTAATCTATAGATGTATACATGGGTGGATGGGCTGAATAATCAGGTGTGCCTAAGCAGCAGGGAGTGTGCCCATGACCTTGTATAGGGTTGGCAGATGATGTTTCTACATGTGCATTTGTATATGCTGTAAGAATTTATGGGTGTGTAGTAGAGCTGACAGGGGGCAAGGCTGCAGTGACTTCTTGGCCACAGCCAGCTACCCTGAGGAAGTGAGTAGTTGGCCCTGTGGGCTGGGGAGCATAGTCACAGGGGACATCAAGCTCAACTGGCATAACGTACTACCAAAAAACATTGCTCCACATCCTTCTTTGGTGAGTAATGACTGGGGTCTTAAA